>NC_141879.1:633525541-633675708 GCF_056163025.1 Triticum urartu
GATCATTTATAATCTACTCTCTTACTTATATTATGGGACAGAGGTAGTGCCAAAATCGCTCTTATGGGACAGGGGGAGTAGGAAAGAAACACCAGATTCATCAATTGTACACCCTCCATCCCATAATTCTTGTCGTGGTTTTAGTTCAAATTTGAACTAAAACCATGACAAGGATTATGGAACGGAGGGGGTAAAACAAGAAAAGATATAAATAATTTTCTCGTTTGCAAGAAACAATTATGTGTGGAAAAATGCAGGAGCCAAGAAAGATGGGTAGCACTTATGCTAGAAAGTAAGGGAGAACAGGAAATAACTTGCTTATTTGATAGTTTGTGGAGGTGGCTCCATCTTGTTTACAGCTCGAGATCAAGCTCTATTATTTATGCGTATGATTTCGCATCAAGGCCGTTACACCATCATCGACCATTACACAAAGCTCAGATGCTCCTGCTAAATAATTCTGTGTGGTAACACCATGGAGTTCTCGATGGGTTTTGTTTTATTTCTGTTTTATCGCCCTAGGTCTTGAATTCGCGCAGATGTTTCTTGATAGAACCTCTTTGTTAGTACTCCCTTCGTCGTTCTCAAGATAAAATCTTTGCTGCCACTTTTTACTCCATCCGTCCTATAATGTAAGACGTTTTTTGACACTAGTGTAGTGTCAAAAAACGGCTTACATTATGAGACGGAGGGAGTAGTTTTTATATGTATGTGTTAGTATATAATGTAACCAAAAAGTGTAGACTGAAACTATTTTCCATGACAAATCTGAAGGTGCAATTTCTATTGGATGAATGTAAACATTTTTTGTTAATTACATTTTAAGGGGAAAATGTTTTAATCGTGCTTTTGGAACATGGGTACTACTAGTACATGTTATAGAAATGCTGCAGTTGTATCAAAATAAACGGTGACGCAGCGTTTTCACTTAAAGGTGGCCTTGCTGCTGCCGGAGTGATTGACGCAGCGTTTTCACTTAAAGGTGGCCTTGCTGCTGCCGGAGTGATTGCAGTTGGGGAGGTTCTGTTTGCGGCAAGTCGAGTTCTGAATAATTGGTTTGCTTCTGAAAATGCTGAAGCCTGTGCCTGCAATTCGCTATCGCCTAGTGTAATGCTTATCAGTTTTTAGGGGTGTGTCTAGGACATATCTAGATGTGCCCTACTTATTACACATCTAAGTGGGTGAATCAAATAGAAAGAAAAAAGTTAGAAAGAAAAAGAAAATATTCACACAAATCTCAACGTAAGATCAATGACATAGGACTTAGATGTGCAATATTTATGGCAAATTTAGATGTGCTTTAGCAAAACTGCAGTTTTTTAATCTGACTGTTTGTGGAAGGTATGATAAGTTAGCCGCCAGCCTGCTTCTTCTCCTTGTGACTGAAACGAGGGAGAACAGAGGAGATAAAACAGAGTAGGTTTCAGGCAACGAATGCCAGATTTTCATTCGATCATTTTCTCTAGCAACAAATGTTGGTTTATTTATACATGGACACAATCGACTCTTAACGGAAGCCTCTGCAAACTTGTTAAATTGACATACAACCTTCTGGACCAAGTCCAAAACAATGCGCATATACAAATGAAACATGTCACAAGCTAACTTGTTCACTTGTGCAACACATGGTACATCAGAACATCTACAGCAGACGCCTCAAATGCCCGCGCGGATGGCCCGGTCATTAACCGATCATAAAAATGCGACCTAAATGGGCATCAGACGCCTGGGTTGACTGGCACCCCTCATATCCAGCCTAAATATGGGGCATATATGGGGCGCCCGGGCGCGTCCGCCACATCGTCCTCGGCCCACGCTGGCCCACTCGACTCCACATATATTCCTCGTTATCCGCTCGCAGGACCAAGCCCTAGCCACTTCATTCCCCTTAGCCACCCAAGCTCCCGTCCAGCGATCTCCGGCCTTCTCCAGCATGGCGGGCAGCGAATCTGACTCCGACCAGTTCGGATCCGTCGATTGGGGTGTCATCCCGTGCGGGTTGGAGGAGGCAATGGCCGTCCACATTGCACTCTGACGCTCCCGGGAGGACAGTGCCCAGCCAACGGTAGGATCTGTCCTGCGTGACTCCATAGCGTCGGCGCATCGGACGCTCGGATCCTCAGGGGCTGGATCATCGTGGTGTGTGTAATGCATCATTTATGTAGTAGTCGGACGATGTGTGTAATACATCGTTTACATAATTGCATGAGTTTGTATGGATTTGAGGTATGCTAATTGAGGTGTCTGGTTGTGAGAAGAGAAATTTGAGCCTTGACCAGGTACGGTCCGCGGGCGTGTCCACGGACGTTTGAAGGGTCAGATTTGCCAAGTCCAGTTGTAAATTCTCTCACAAAACCAAACACAAGGTTTATACTAACATAATAGTCATGCCCATGAGCTTGCAGCTTCTGGACAAACTATGGTGTGTTTGGTAGGTTGCATGAACTCATGCAGGCTCTAGTGGACCAAGAATTGGCTATTTGCTTACCCGCATGGATGCTTGCATCGACACGAAGCTCAAAGCATCCCTCGGCCAATCTCTGAAGGAACGCTCAAATCAACCATTTTCCTCATATGTTGGCTCGTTGTAGTGCAATTTACACTACCCGGAAAGATACATGCCGGGGTAAATGCATGCGACCAAATGACACGCAGAACATGGTCAAAAGCCTGCATACCCTCCAACAAGCTCAACGGGGTCAGGCTCGTGGGAAACGCGAAAAGCGAGCAGACAACCAAACAAACCCCTAGTAAACTAATGAGTTTTGGATGGCATGTCCTGGAAGCGGACTTTTGGGACATGGTGCCACACGAGGATGGGATATGGGTGAGCTGCGTTGATGCAAGATTTTTTTTGGTTTTGACTTCTCAAAACCCCAACCATTATTATATTTTTCTCTTAAGTGTGAGTCATAGGCTCGCGCTCGGTGCTGCATAGGTAGTTGAGCAGTTGAATAACACAGACATACAGTCTTGATATTGTACCTGGTATGCCTCGGGTTGGTGCTTTTGAAGCGATCGCCGATGAATGATTTCTTTTGTTTATAATAGTAATTCTGTATTCCTAACATAATACCGACCTTCTCTCTAAACCTTTGGCAGTGGGAATTTGGGCTCCATAAAAATATTTTCATCTATCTCGACCTCCATGGCAATGGAGCTAAGGGGATAGTATGTATCACTCTCTTGCTAGTTAACTTTTGCATGCTTGCATGATGAACATGGATATCACTTTTGGTTTTGGTTTAGTGTAAGCTTTTGGTAGCAGTGAGCTTTGGGGTAGTCATCCTTCTTACTCGAGGACGACCAAGGTTTAAGCGGGGGAGATTGTTGGCTCTATATTTTAAGCATTTTTAGAGCTCATTTATTGCATGTTCTTTTCATATATTATGTCCCTTTGAACCAAATAGTTGTCCATTATGCATGATTATCGGTTTTTGCACTATTTGTCTTGTGAGGTTGCACATTTAGTATTTCATTTAGTTTCTTTGTTTTCTTGTATCTACGGGTTTTTTGGACAACCTAGGACCAAGAACGATGAAAGGACCAAGTACGGGAGCAATACGAGGACTTACAATACCAAACTTAGGTGTTTTGGAGGGCGGAAAAGTGATTTTTTTTCTAAAGTGCTCCAAATCAAGGTCCAGGACAATAAGGAAGGGTTTGGGAGAGGATAAGGCTCATATAGAGCCCTTGTATGCATCCCATCAATGGAGGAAACCGAGGAGGGGCCCTATACATGCACCTCCATACCCTAGCTGCCTGTCGCCGCGACACAATCTCCATCATCTCATTCATCCACAACATCAAATCCATTGCTGCTCCATCACCAAAGAAGAAGGGACACCATCAAGGGACACCTTTGGGCAGGTGCCATCCCGCCGGTGCCGCCCCATCATCATCACCACCGGCGCTGCCACCATCATCACCACCACCGCCGCACCGCCATCTCCACCAACGCCACCACCCCTTCTCTCTCACGGGCTTGATGCCGACTTGTAACTTTTCCCCAGCCTTTAAGTTAATGTTTGATTGATTTTACTAGTTCCGGGGAATATAGATGAACTCTATATTATACTTGATGCGATTCAATATCTTTTGTTCATGATTCGAGTTAGTAGCCTTTGCGAATGTTGAGAGGAGCCCTCACTCACATTATTGCCTTGTTTTCATGGCGTATATTACTGCCGTTGTAAGGGCAGGGATGCTGGGGTAATTTGAGGTGACAGTAAAAGCCTCAATCCACCGCTGCTGCAATTGATAGGGGATTAATGAAGAACCCTTCTAGAAGTTGCGTCCACAAGGAAACCCTTAATTATCGTAGTGGTAACCTGCTTGGGGAAGATGCAGTAGTGGTGTACGTGGCATGAAGTCCACGTTAGAGTAGAACATGTTTTGTATCCGGCTCCACCCACTTATGCACATGAAGAGTGAATTAGATATATGATAGTTCATATTAGTGGTGGTGATTATGGAACCCTTGCAGGCCACCGTCGGGGAAAATCCTAGGTCTGGTTCACCAGGTCGGACGACGGTGGCATCTCCGCGGCCTACCCTCCATGAAGGCGTTATCTTGGTTGTTTGTGGTATGTTTGGTGTTGGATTTGAAGACAATGGACGCTACTCATGATGTGGACATAGGAGGCTCTATGTATGACATTGACGACACTCCCTCCAGTCTAGCCAGATCCTGCAACTCACTTTGTCGATACTCTAGTTGCTTTGGTGGGAGATACATTGACCTGGTCCATCCTGGAGTCATGGTCGCGCGATGATGGTGCCTGGCGTTGGTCGTGACGTGGTCTAGATATCATGTTTATCATCTCTTTGCCTTATTGTATGGATTCTGAGCTAGGAGAGTTCTTTTTTGCATGAAAAGGGTTGTGTGTTAGTTAACATGCACCAAGATAAACCTAGTGCACATAGTATTACAACCCTCTCATGTCCCAACCACAACTTCCCCCAATCTTAGCTAGTTCATGACTAATGAGATTACACTCTCTTTTTATCACCTGGACATTAAATCTCTCTGTCCCCTCTTGGCATCCATGAGATATCCTGGACGACGACAACGTACTGTGATCTGTCAACCGAGGGGTTGGAATTAACACTATCCGTTTCAATGGTGAATGGAAGTGAGCTCCACCCCAACACCAAAGCAATTCCCTCCTTGCAAGCCTTGAGTTCCTCGACTAGTCACATGTGAAGACATGACCACACGATTTGAAGATGATGCCACCGTCGCTGTCTCGGAGCACCATTCAGTTTCTTCCATTGCTGCATGCGCCATAAACGAGCCATCAACACTCAACATGAGCCACCAGGCTTGTGTGTGCACCATCCCTCTCCCGGACTCAACACCGTGCAGGCTCCTGGCGCCGTTGTTTCTGCACTTAACCAACGCTGCGTTGTTGTTGTTGCAGGCTCCCAACGAACCATGGCTGCTGCTGCACGACGCCGTACTTTGCGCCGGGTCCATTAGGACCATTTTACCTTTACATTGGTTATCCATGGGGAATTGCTGAATGCAATACCTCACGTCTATGCTATTCCACCTCTAGTTTGGTGCTTCTGCTCCTCACTTACCTGATGTATGTCACCGTTGATTTTGTCCTACCTATCATAAAATTGTATGCAAAATTTGCATATTCTCGATAAAAAAACATGCACATACAAAATTGATTTTTTTGTTACGAGGTGCGTGCTATTATTTGTTTTTTACTTATGTATTAATATCTCATTATTATCATGAAACAATTATTTAGTTCTCCTGATTATTCCTAGTACCCCCGTCCCGAAATACTTGTTAGAGAAATGGATGTATCTAGACGGATTTTAGTTATAGATATATTCATTTTTATGCATTTCTCCGACAAATACTTTCGGACGGAGGGAGTACATCTTTGGGCACAGTCTGATTTTCGCGGAGCATCAGTGTAATTAAACCACCGACAGATATTAGAGAGAACAAATCCGGCACGCACGATATTTTGGACATCGCAGCCGTCCATTTCCCTCCCGATCGAACCGCTGAGCGCCTTCGCACGCGGATCGACGGGCCCACCACCGTCCCTCACATCGCTCCTTAAATACTCACCCATCCTCATCTCATCCCGTCAGAACACAAATCCCAAATCACCAACCAAATCCCCTCCCCTCCCGCGTCCCGACGAGCACCAGCGGCCAGACATGGACGCCTCAGCCACCGGAGCCGGAGCGAAGGGGAAGAAGGGCGCGGCCGGGCGCAAGGCCGGCGGGCCCAGGAAGAAGTCGGTGACGCGGTCCGTCAAGGCCGGGCTCCAGTTCCCCGTCGGCCGCATCGGCCGGTACCTCAAGAACGGCCGCTACGCGAAGCGCGTCGGCACGGGCGCCCCCGTCTACCTGGCCGCCGTCCTCGAGTACCTGGCCGCGGAGCTGCTGGAGCTCGCCGGGAACGCCGCCAAGGACAACAAGAAGTCCCGCATCGTGCCCAGGCACCTGCTGCTGGCCGTGAGGAACGACCAGGAGCTCGGCAGGCTGCTGGCCGGCGTCACCATCGCGCACGGCGGCGTGCTGCCCAACATCAACCCCGTGCTGCTCCCCAAGAAGACGGCGGAGAAGGAGCCCAAGTCGCCCAAGAAGACCGCCAAGTCCCCCAAGAAGGCCGACAAGAAGGCGTAGAGGCAGACGAGCATCGATTAGCTTGTAGAACTAATGGTTTCGATGTAGATCTGTGCTGCCAGGAAAGAAAACAATTCAGAAATCTCTCTTCGATTGGCTTAGCCGCTGTAGTGCTCTGTTGTAACGGTGATTGCTGTGACGTAGATCTGTGCTGCGAAGAGGAAAAAGTGAGAAATCTCTCTGATTTGAGCAAATTGTTTCTTCTTCTTCTTCTGTTCTTGGTGTCGCAATGTTAACACAGGTGCGGTGGAAAAACTCAGATCTGTTCGAATTAGTCTACATTTCTTTCTTGTGGTGCTGAATTCGCCTGAGGGAAGTTTTCCTTGAAGTTTCAGCGATGCCCGCCATGTGTTCGACCCCCGTTGAAGCTTTGCCTTGACAGCGGTGGAGGCGAGACCGAAGGTAAGCCCACCGTAGCAGCACCGTCCTCGTTGCTGACCACGGATGCCGGCGACCCCTTCCGCGCCTACAGGTTCCCACACGTTTATCTCCGCCAACCCCATCCATCAGCATGGCGTACTGTACGTCGCACTCGTCTCTCAGTTGGGCCTTTGGCCACTGTGGCCGTCACCGACGCAGAGCATCACCGGCAACATTGCAGCATTTCTATACGACGCATTGTCCCCGCTCCAAAAGCTCGAGTTCAGAACGAAAAAACCGATGTACAGTCCAAAAGCTCGAGTTCAAAATACAAACTGTTTGGATTCGCCTGGTAGAACTCATATTATCACATCTGGCATGGAAAATAGTTTGAGCACACACGTTTTTTCGTTGCTTTTACTAAGATACTCCCTCCCTTCCAATGAATGAGACGCACACGTATCCTAAAATTTAACTTTGACCATGAATTAGACCAAACAAATGTGGATTATATTTGATTAATATTATATCATTGAATTCGTATTGAAAAGAAGTATCCAATGTTATAGTTTTTAATCCACAAAAATATATACTATTGATTTAAGTTATTGTCAAAGTTGGATTATTAAAAACATAAACACCTTATTCAATGAAATAGAGATTTTTTTTGGCAAAGTGGAATAGAGGAAGGACACATGAAAGGTAGCAGCCTCCCCGCAAAAATGAGAAAAGAAAGTTAGCAGGAAAACTACATCTTGTAAACTACTCCCTCTTGGTTCCCCCGCGATAAGTATTGTGGTACATAGGGGTAACGAAGGTGTTGTTTTTAGAAATATCTGCATGAGTTCAGGACCCAGAGTAAAGAAAAAAGAAGTTAAGCAAAAGGTTAAGGCTAGATCAGAGCATCAACAATCAGGATTGCCTAATTTTGATCCTCAAACATTCGCGGATGTGCTGGTCAATTCCCGGGCGCGTCAGTTTTAAGCCTTCGTTTATGCATGTATACAATCATGTCCCCTACATTCTCCCCAAATTGTACGGTCAAATGCATGTGATTAGTTGAGATGTAGAGAGAAAGAGAAAAAGGAAAAAATAAAGAAAGAGAAGAGGTGGCCTGGGGTGGGGCCGCATCCCATGTGGAGAGCTGCCCGAACATCCTCATATCCTCCTCATATTTGGTATGGTTATGGGGATTTACGGACAACCCAGTCATATGGGGACAAAGTGAGGTGCCTGGTTGGGTGGCTTTTTCCATCTCTCCCGGTCGGGCAATGTCCGAGCAATGACCGAGCGGTTCGATGTGATGTTTGAGGAGTCCGGTTGTAGATGCTCTCCAACCGGCGTTGCCTAAATTCTGCTTTGATTATCTGTTAAGTAGATGAATTCAGATTGTCGGATCACATGTTTTGTCCCCAATAGATTTTGGGCACATTCCTATGGGTTCTTATTGTATTTTTGTTTTGGCAGGGCAAAGGTGGTCATCTGGACCGTGCCAGCTGGGCTGCCCCATTAGCACTCGAGCTAAATAGGCCGTTCCTGGGCCTGGAGATAGGGCACGCTGGGTGGCACTGCATGGCCCGTTTATAAGTTTTATTTATTTGTATATATGGTCTAAAAACAGCTCAATAGGCCAAAATGACCAAATATCCATCAGGTCGAACAACACGTGGCCCGGGCCAGCCTGATTAGCAAATGGGTCATGCTTGGGCCTGAGCATGGCATGACCCGTTTACTAATCAGGCCTCGGTGGGCTGTGCCGTGCCCGAGGTGTAGTACTTAGCAACTTTCAGCTGAGAGACTCGAGACCACCCTTTTTAGAAGGTGTATCTGCTTCAGTATTTGACTGGAAGTGCAAGGAATATCAATTAATTAGCTTGATGAGTCCTTTGGTATGACATCCCAAGCAAGGAAGCCAGCCAGCCGCCCAAGCAACAAATACCCGAAAAACAATAGAACATGTGAATTTGAGAAAAACAGAAGGATCTCTGGATATAAGATGAGTGTATTCTGGTAGAGAACAGTAAAATGGGACGATGCTCTTAGTAAAGGAGAAAGAGTCAACGGCTTCTATTCACGAACGTAACCTTGAAGACAAGCACCTTCAGATTTGGGAAAGAGATGCCTTATTGCCTTGGACTGTACCAACAAACTGCCTTGATGGCGTTAGTTTCAGGCGAAGTAAGGATGGGAGTTGCATATATAAGAGTACCCAGCTCATCTTGTGCCAGTTCAGTTAAGCTGATGCACAGGTCGGCAAGATGAGGGGTGGATCCCCGTGCTGCCGGAGTATCACCGCCAGGGATGTCCAGGGGGAGGCCCTGGGTACTTGTCGTCTTCAGCGTGCAGCAGAGACATCGACAAGTTATGGGCGGCGGCTGCTTGCGTTTTGGAGCACGCCAACGAAATGGTAATTCATCTTCAGTATCAGTTATTGTATATATGCAGCAGCAGTATCCAGGATTTTGTAGCCAACTGTTCCAGCACAAGTGAACCTAATCACAATAGGATCATTCAACAGATTGGCATTTGGAAGAAGGGAAACCAAGCATCATTTTCATATATGTAAGAGAAAAGTATACTTTTCATCCCTCAACTTTTGGCAAAGTCTAGATTTGGTCCCTCAACTTCAAAACCGGACAACTTGCATCCTTAACTACTGAAACCGGCCAAGATTCATCCCTGGTCACGGTTTTGACCGGTTTTTGTGCTGTCCTAACCCGGTTTTGACCGTGCCGACTCAAATTCGCGTACCTTTCCCAAGTCTGCTTAATGTTTTCAAATTCGGGTACTTTTTTCAAATACGTGAACTTTTTAAGAATTTGTGTACTTTTTCCAAATCTGCGTACTTTTTCCATGTTCACGTACTTTTTTAAATCCACGTACTTCTTTAAACTTCATGTGGTTTTTTTTCAAATTCATGTAATTTTTAAAAATTGACATACTTATTCATATTCACGTATATTTTTTTGGATTTGAAAATTTTATGCGAACTTAAAAACATACGCGGATTTGAATATCTTTTACGCGAATTAGAAAACAAATGTGTGGATTTGAAAAATTATGTCAACTTGGAACAAGTATGTGGATTTCAAACAAAGTTCATGGATTGGAAAAGGAACACGGATTTGAAAAAAATACACAAACTTTAAAAAGTATGCGGATTTGAAACAAGTAAGTGAATTTCAAAAACAGTTCATGGATTTGAAAAAAAATACTTGGATTCAATAAAATTACACGAATTTTAAAAAAATACACTGATTTGAGAAAAGTACGCAAATTAAAAAATTCATGGATTTGTAAAAAGTACACAAATTTCAAAATAGTTCACGAATTTGAAAAAAAAGTATGTTTATTTTTGTAAAAATTACACGACCTTGAAAAAACTATGTGGATTTGAAAAGAGAATGTGAATGTCAAAAAGTTCATGGATATGAAAAAATTACACGAATTTTAGTCAGCATCGGTCAAAACCGGGGTCGGTCGGCACCAAAAACGGTCAAAATCGAGAGCAGGGACGAACCTTGTCCGGTTTCGTTAGTTGGGGATGCAAGTTATTTGGTTTTAGAGTTGAGGGACCAAATCTAAACTTCAGCAAGAGTTGAGGGACCAAATCTAGACTTCAGCAAGAGTTGAGAAACGAAAAGTATACTTTTCTCTATATGTAAGGAGAAGCCACACATGTACATTCCATCATCAGGAAGTTTTCAGCCTAAATAGTCCTGAATGCAACAGAGATTACGAGAGTCGAGAGTGAACAAACTAAGCCGCCAACAAGTTTTTCAATGAAAGTTCAAACCCGTTGTATCTCAAGGAAAAACATTCGTGGGTCTTAATCATCAAATAAACAACAAAGACAATGATACGCTATGCACTGAGGCTGCTAACTGAGGCTGAATGTATGCATGATAGCACTTCAAAAAAAAAGTTCTTTATGCATATTGAATAATTTAAACTAGGAACAATCAAGCACAACCGAATAATTTGTTCAACGAAATTTGACCTCGAAACCTAAAGAGTGACAGTGTGCTTTTGACCTCACCCGTTTACATAATAAAGGTCTGCGCTCGATGACAAAAACATGTCCAAATCACGCGGTCCGAATGGTTGGGAGTGGTTTTAGGGTTGCTTTGGAGATGGCGTGAGAAAAACAAGCACGATCTGATTAAACCACCAAACACATACACCAATCCGGACTGGGATCAGGTGACTGGCTGTGGGCAAGTCACGCCGTAACTTGCGGCAACTCATCCGTTTGATTGAAAGCAAGCAGTCCAGATCAAATACCATAGCGATAGGATACTACAAGAACACTGTGCACTGGGTATTGGCTCGAACTGTTTATGCTGATCCGCCTCTTGATTCAAGATCGAACGGTTGAGAGAGGGGGCGCCCACACCAAGTCACCGGATCTCAGTCTCAACAATCCATATCCTTACCCAGAGGACATCGCAACCGTTCGTTTCCCTCACGATCCAACCGTCGAATGCCCGTGCACGCGGATCGACGGGCCCACCACCATCCCTTTAAATACTCAGCCTCTCCTTTCTTCCCCAGCAGCGACGAACACCCTCCGCGAAATCCCAAACCACAACCAAATCCCTCCTCCCCCTCGTCTCGACGAGCACCACCGGCCAGCCATGGACGCCTCAGCCACCGGAGCCGGAGCGAAGGGGAAGAAGGGCGCGGCGGGGCGCAAGGCCGGCGGGCCCAGGAAGAAGTCGGTGACGCGGTCCGTCAAGGCCGGGCTCCAGTTCCCCGTCGGCCGCATCGGCCGGTACCTCAAGAACGGCCGCTACGCGAAGCGCGTCGGCACGGGCGCCCCCGTCTACCTGGCCGCCGTCCTCGAGTACCTGGCCGCGGAGCTGCTGGAGCTCGCCGGGAACGCCGCCAAGGACAACAAGAAGTCCCGCATCGTGCCCAGGCACCTGCTGCTGGCCGTGAGGAACGACCAGGAGCTCGGCAGGCTGCTGGCCGGCGTCACCATCGCGCACGGCGGCGTGCTGCCCAACATCAACCCCGTGCTGCTCCCCAAGAAGACGGCGGAGAAGGAGCCCAAGTCGCCCAAGAAGGCCGCCAAGTCCCCCAAGAAGGCCGACAAGAAGGCTTAGAGACAGACGAGCATCGATTAGCTTATGCTTTGCTGTAACAGTGATCGCTGCTTTACTAATGGTGTCGATGTAGATCTGTGCTGCCATGAAAAATCAAGTCAGAAATCTCTCTGATTTATCCAAATTGTTTGCTCTGTCGTCCGTTCTTGATATCGCGATCTGACATAGGTGCCGTGGCAAGACTCAGATCTGCTTGAATTTCTCAACATTTCTTGCTCTGGGCACTGAAAAAGGCTGGTGCAAATTCGTGATTCGTTTGAGGAAGTTTTCCGGAAGCTGTAACTTGACAACAACGGTGGTGGGATCGAAGGGAAATCCTCATGCGTCTCCTCCAGCTCCGGTGTACGGATACGGGACGGTCGTCTCGGTCGACCCCTCAAATCTGTAAAACCGAATTTGTCAACATCACGTCGGGCCGCTCTCCCACTGGGAGTGTCCACGGAAGAAGGGCATGACTCAATGCCAGACCTCGCCAAATGGGCTGTGTTTTGGGCCTATCTATCAAAAAGAAGTCTGAAAATAAAAAGAGGAAAGTATCGTTTTCCCCCTCAAATTCTGTCTGATGGACCGATTTCCCCCCAAACTTTAAAACCGGATCAATCAGCCCCTAAACTCTCCAAAACCGGATCAATTCTTCCCTATGGTGGTTTTGCACCAGATTTAGGTGGTTTTGACTAGTCTCTTTGCTGACTGGACAGTGCTGACTTGGCAGATGCAACTTTCCCCAATTTTTAATTGCAATCCGCTCCATCGCCGCCCCCTCGCCGCCCCATCGCCGTCCCCTTGCCGCCCCATCACCGTCCCCTCGCCGCCCCCTCGCCGCCCCATCGCCGTCCCCTCGCCGCCCCATCACCGTCCCCTCGCCGCCCCCTCGCCGCCCCATCGCCGTCCCCTCGCCGCCCCATCACCGTCCCCTCGCCGCCCCATCGCCGTCCCCTCGCCGCCCCATCACCGTCCCCTTGCTCGCCGCAGTCCATGGCGTCTGCTAGCTCGTCAAGCAGTCATCGGTCGCCGCGGTCCATGGCCTTCTCAGGGCAGTCGCCGGTGCCATATCGGGAGCCACCGATGGCGTACTCGCCTGAGAAGGTGTGCCACTGCAAAGTCAAGGCTCCGAGGTGGATTTCGTGGAGCATTGCCAACCCCGGTCGTCGATACTACAACTACAGCCAATCTCTGGTAACAGAAATTACAACCCCTGTCGATACTACAACTGCAGCCAACCCCTGTCGATCTGTGCCCGCCGTTTCTGTTTCTTTTGACAAAATTGCACAATTTTTTGAATAGGGATATGACTGTGGGTACTTCAAGTGGCATGATGATCCCCTGGATAAGTTTGTCAGTACGCTACTAGGTGACCTGCGAGATGTTGTGAATCGGCTGAAGACAGAGGTTAGGAAGCTCAAGACCGAGAAATCACAGCTGGAGCATGCTCTCATGGATGCCAAGTGCAACATTGGTGATGCTGATGTTTATGTGCTGGATTTGAAAGCGCAGCATGCTCAACAAATGGATGTTCTTGCCAAGGAATTTCAGAGAAGCAAAAAGATGTACAAATTTGCCATCTTTTTCTGCATTGTGTCTGCTGTTATCATGGCTTTGAAGATGTGATGTAGTATCTTAGTGAACCACCTATGTAGGCTCGAGTGAACAAATGTATTTGAGTTTAAAATTTCAAAAGTCTGAACTTGTGTCTGAAGTTAACTGAACTTTTGGTTGTCTGAATTTTTCTGAAGCGTTGTCTGAAGTTAACTGAACCCACCGCTTTGACAGCCACCCATTTAAGGCCAGCGCTCGCCCAGACAGCACTAGCCCACCCACTCTCATCCACTCGCCGTTCCGCATTCTCATCCACTCCCTTCGCCTCTCGCCCACCCACTCCCATCGCTTCTCGACGCCGGCGATGGCGCCCAAGAAGAAGACTGCAAGAGATGTTCGCCGTGCTCAAGATCGGTGGGAGGAAACTGTGAGCAGGTTCTGCAAGGGGGATTCAGAGAAAAGGGCCGATGTGGAGGAGATCTGCAACAGATTTCCGAGCTTGCAGATGTGCGTGGACCACGCTAGGGGCCTCATCGTTGTGGCAACTGATGATGAGAAGAAGACAATGTTCCCCGACGGCCGTCCCATTCCAGCTATCTCTGTTTTCCTTTGGGCTATGAATGAGGCGGAGAAGTCACCAGATCCGCGTCAGCGTGCCAGGTGGTACGAGTACCGCTCCCGCCGTCGCCCCCCTCCACCTCCAGTTGAAGGTCTCGTCGGCGTCGTGGTCGCTGTACCAGCTGTAGTGAAGCAGGTTATTGTGCACTCTGACAGCGACGGAGAGTGCAGTGAAGATGTGCTGGAGGACAGCGAGCAGGAGCAGGATGTGGAGGACAGCGAGCAGGAGCAGGTGGTGGTGGATGTGGAGGACGGCAGCGAGGGGGAGGTGGCGCCTGCCGACGACGACGTGTACGTGGTGGCGCCGGTGATCCCGCAGCTCGGCGACAGGAGCATGCCAATCGAGGCGGAGACTTACATCCGCGTCGGCATCCGCCACTCCGACCGCATCAAGAAGATGAAGGACATGCAGAAGTGAAGACAGAGAAGTTAAGTTTCTAGTTCAGTGTCTAGTTCATTATGCACTGAGAAATGCAGTTAAGTTTGTAGTCAGGACTGGAGAAATGCAGTTAAGTTTCTATGTTAAATTTGTATGTTAGGTACTGGACAAATGCAGTTATGTATGCACTGTCAGAGTTTCTAGTTAAGTACTGAACAAATGCAGTGATCAAATGTACTGAAGATGTTCAAGCATAAATGTTTTCAACTCTGTTGTCCTCTTTGTTTTAATCCAAAAAATTATAGTAGCAGAAATTGTGCCTCAAATTAACAGAAGCAGAAATTTAGGACAAGTGTGGCACAAATTTAGCACAGTATCACAAATTTTGTAATCAAATGGATGGCCCTTTTTTAGCATTTAGTGCCTCCTTGTATGCAGCAAGGTTGAACACACAATGTTGTGGAACTCTAGGTTGAGAGCTTGGTTGTGAGCTCTGTTGAGAGCTTGGCTGTGAGCTTTGTTGAGATGTAGGTTCATTGATCCTCAGGGGTCCTGGTTTTCTTCTAACTTCCAACTTCTTTGGCCTAGGTTGCACAGCCATTGCCTTGCCTTTTATATCAGCAGCCTGCAAACAAGTTTTCATTAGTATAAACAAAAAAGCAACCAAATTTTCATTAGTAGAAACAAAAAGCAACCAATTTTTCATTAGTACTAACAAGTGTCATCTTAACCTGCTTTTCAAGCACAGCTTTCTGAGTCTGAAGAGCATCAAAAGCCTCTTTGTCTTGCTTCTTTTGTTTTGCAGCTTCTCTGACCAAATGAGCATTTCCATGATCTTTAGCTGCATCATTGTTCTTACAACTTGATCTATTATGTCCTTGCCTTTTGCAAGAACTACAAGTGATCTTGCCACCTACTTTGCTCATCTTAGTACCCTTAGGTTTTTCTCCTTCCTCTCTCCTTCTTTCTGTTTTAGGCCTTCCAGGCAAGCTAATGTGACCAGGTGGTTGTGGCTTTGGATTTGTTGAAATAGGCCAACTCTCCTCTCCCTCCAAAGGTTGTAAGCAATGATCATATATCTTGTTGTACACTTCTATGGAGTAGCAAGGAGCAATATAATCATCAATTTTCTGTCCTGTTTTATAGATAGCACTAATGGCATGGCAGCAGGGTAAACCTGACAGCTGCCAATATCTACACGAGCAAGTCCAGAGCTGCAAGTTAACAGTAAATTTGAATTTCTCATGCTCTTGCACTTCAAATCCATCTTTCCCATTCCACAGCACATGGCAGAAACCTGATCTCCTTATGTTTTGCTTCCGTTTTTTGAAAATGTTGGGACATATAGTTCCTTTCCAGTTAACTGACTTCCCTCTATTTTCTTGTACCCTCACCATAATTTTGCACCTGATCCACTCAAGCATTGAGACAATAGCAAGGTACCTAGCTAACAGGATGTAGTTGTTGAAAGATTCATACATGTTGTTATCAACTGAATCACAATTAGACCCCAGCTTCATGTAGGCCCTACTCCAATGTACTGGATCAGTGTTCATCATATCTTTTGCACCCTCAACAGTAAATTGTGCTAGCCTGGCCCTGTTGTAGTTGAAAATCACTTTGTTTGGTGATTTTGCACATCTCCAAAACCTTTTCTGAAGATCATGGTCTGGGCGTTTTTTCTTCCAATTAGCATATATGTGTCTTGCACACATTCTATGCTCAGCTTTAGGAAAAATGTCCTCCATTGCCCCTATAAGTCCCTTTTGTTGATCTGACATAAATACATATCCATCTCCTTGATTGCTTATTTTCAAGTCCTGGTTTATTTTGGCAAGAAACCAGAACCATGACTCATAATTTTCTTTCTCCACAACAGCCCAAGCAATAGGATACATCTGGTTATTTGCATCTCTTCCTATAGCACACAACATCTGTCCATAGCAAGCACCTTTGAAAAAACAACCATCAAGGCCAATAACTTTTCTACAACCTGCCAAGAAACCTTTCTTCAAGGCATCAAAACACATGTAAAACCTTTGAAATACATATGACCCATCCTTTTCATTATGGTCCAACTTCACTGCAACTGTGCTTCCAGGATTAGTTCTCAGCAGCTCTAACTGATAATTAAATAATTTTGAGTACTCTCCTTCAGTGGAATGCAATAGTTTCTGCATGACCATTCTCTTTGCCTTCTTGCACTGTGCAACTGTCACATCAGCAAATAAGTCCTCAAGTACAGTTTTCCTCAAATCTTCTAACTTCCAATTTGGATTTGCTCTTATAAGCCTGCCATATTTTGTAGCAATAACAGTTGATGTGACCAGTTTGTTATCTCTTCTTGGAATGCAATGGTGCTCATCTACAAAGGTAGACACCTGTAGCCACTTATTTCTAGTAGTTTTAGAAGCATAGATCATCCAGTTGCAGCCAGGCCAAGTACACTTTGCACCTACTTTATGATTTTCATCCTTTGTGAAAGCAATATGCACATGTTTCTTAATGCCATATTTTATTAGAGCTTTCTTCATCTGATGTCTTCCTCTAAAAACCATTCCTATCTCAAATGTAGGAATTTCTGATTTGCTGTCATATTTTCTCCATTCACTTTTCCTTCTCACTAGCTGTGTGGCCCCCTCACCATCACTTTCCTCATCAAAAGAGCAGTCATCATCTGATGACACAACATCATCTTCTATGCCATCCAGCTTCTCATCACCAGACAATCCTTCAATCACATTATTATCTTTGATGACAGGCCCCACAGCATCCCCTAATTTCTTTGCTCTCTTCTGCCTCCTAATTTCTCTTGCTAATTTCCTTAATTTCTCTGCCTCTGATTCTTCAGCAGAACTGTGCTCTGACAAAGGCTGGTAGTCAATGTCACTTTCATCATCACCTTCTTCTCCTTCTTTTACATTTTCATGTAATACTTCATTAGCACTTGTTCCATTTTCAACATGATCTGTAGATGTATACTCAAATTCAGAAGTAGCTGCTGGGTTCTGTCCTTGAGTAAATTGTGGTATTGTTCCTCTCTGTGGTGTACCTGCTACTGCTTTGGTCTTTGCAGATTTTGCTTTATTTCCTACTGGAGCTAAAGAAGATGCACCTGGACATGAAGAAGATGCACCTGGACATGAAGAAGATGCACCTTGGGCTGCACCTGGAGTTGGAGGAGGAGCACATGTACCTTGAGCTGCACCTGAAGATGTAGTTGCTGAAACTGGAGCTGCAAGAGGTAATTTTCTTCTTTTAGCTGCAACTCTACTTGCTCTACTTTTCTTAATCTTCACTGGACTCTCAAATGTAGTAAGAAAGTCATTAGCCTCACTTATTATCCTCAAATTTTCTTCCTCAGCAGCTGTCCTTTTCACACCTACAACAACTTCTGGCTCTGCTCTTTGTTCTGCTAAAGCTGCTACATTTGATAAAAACATCTCATCGACCATGTTTGTCTCCACAGCATCCACATTTACCAATGCAAATCTGCTACCTTTATGCTTGGAATATGTTTCTGAAACTACCACAGGCACATCATCTACCACAGGCACATCATCTACTCTGTTTTGCAACTGCTTTACTGCTTC
Organism: Triticum urartu; assembly: GCF_056163025.1. NCBI lineage: Eukaryota > Viridiplantae > Streptophyta > Magnoliopsida > Poales > Poaceae > Triticum > Triticum urartu. The sequence goes on from NC_141879.1 coordinate 633,543,796, forward strand.
TTCACACAACCGCACTTCCTCCACATAGATCTCTGCACATGACCCAATAGGTGTTGCATTCCCCATCTTCTCCACACTTGAATCATCAAAAATAAATTGCAAACCCTCACTCAGTTTTTTCCCTGGAACAAGCCAGTGCATCTTGTAACTATAATCCCCCCTACAATGTCCTCTTTGTACATGATACATGTCCTGAGCATAAGACAACAAAAGCTCAAACTTTAGGCTTTTCCTATCGAACGGAAAAGTAATCATCAGACCTCCGTTGTATACAAGCAATCCATCCACTGTCTCAAATTTGCCAAAATAATGTAGTGACACATAACTTATTTCTTCTTCATCTGCTGCCTCATCGACAAGACCTGCCCAAAAAAACAATCTTTACCTCATTACATAGCTCAGGACCTACCCATAAAAACAATCTTCCTATGATCTACCCTACACCTCCACCATCTGCCTGCCATGGCAGCAAAATTGGGTGCAGTAGATGACTTCTAAGCGCAGCTCTGATTTCTCCTAAACTAAGATCATGCAGTAGATGACTTCGACGGGAAAGAAAGGGGGGCGGTTGACTCACCATCGGGCGGCGTGGAGGCCGGCGGCAGGGCGGACGCCATGCCGGCGTGCTTGACGCCGTCACGGCAAGGTTGGGCGTCGTCGTCCAGGCACAGGGAGGTTGGTCGATGCACATGGACCGAAATCACCTGAATTGGGGGCTGATTGGTCGACCGGCTCCCCCAATCGATGAAAACACCTGAAATCTGCCAAGTCAGCACTGTCCAGTCAGCAAAGAGACTAGTCAAAACCACCTAAATCTGGTACAAAACCACCATGGGGGAGAATTGATCCGGTTTTAGAGTTTGGGGGGAAATCGGTCCATCAGACAGGATTTGAGGGGGAAAACGATACTTTCCTCAAATAAAAATAATGGGTCTTGTCGTGCCGACAAACAAGCCTGGCTTCGCGGCCTAGGCACGGCCCTAGGCGTCCCCTGTGCCGGGCACAACCACCCGCCGGGCAAGGGGGACCTCCTATATGAGCACGGTGCACGCCAGGGGGTCGTGCGCCAGTTTGGGCCCGCCCATTTGCAGGGCTGGATGCCCTATTTGTTTTTGTTTCTTTTTTAGTTTGTTCTACTCCATCCGTTTCAAAATAAGTGTCTCAAGCTTATTACAACTTTGCACTAAAGGTAGTACAAAGTTGAGACACTTATTTTGGGACGAAATAGCATGTTATAATAATTTGGGATTATAAAAAGGTACTCAAATTTCAAATAATTGTGAATTGTCAAAAACAGTTCTTGAATTATAAAATGTCCGTGATTTCAAAAGAATGAATTTTTTTAATAATGATGAACATTTTTTAAACTTGATTAACAAAATTTGTCCCCAAGATTTCTTTTTGTCAAAAAATGGATGATTTTTTTTAAATTTAATGATTTTTTGTTGAATTGTATGAAAAATTTTTGAATCGATGAACTAATTTACAATTTCATGATTTTTTTTATTTCGATGAACAAATTTCGAATCTGATGAACATTTTTTAAATCCAGTGAACAAAAAATTGAACTCGGTGAATATTTTTTACATTAATGACCATTTTTTGAATTCAATGGAAGAAATTGTTCGCGAATTTGAAAATAAAATTCGCAGAAAAGTGAAAATTAAAGAAAGAAATAAAAAACAAAAAAAAATAAAAAGGGAAAACAAAAAAGAAAAGGAAGAAAAAAACATGAAAATGGTCCGGCCCACACGAATGCCCAGCGTGCGAGGGTGGTGCGCGCCAGGTCGCTCACGGGCAACCTGTGCCCCATATAGGATTCCCCAGGCAAGGGAGCACAGCTACTTGCTTCCAAAATCACTAATTGAAGAGTATTTGTTACAAAGATCATTCCTATTTTTTCAGGTTGTGACAAATGGTGTGCTGCATGTGCGCTACTCGTCGAAACCTGGTAGTTTTTTTATTTTTTCGTTGATTTGTTTATTGAAAAAAATTATCTCTTAAACCGTGCGTCTAAATCTTGAACCGTTTTCATCGTTGGATTCCTCGAGCCGAGATCTTCAAAAGTAAATCTCATGTTGATAGGTTTTGACGAACTTTTTTTCACGAAAAAACCCAAAGGAAAAACAGAACCGGAAGCATAATTTTTTTCCCTTTTCGAAAGAGACATGCCCATGCCTCTCGCGAAATCACAACCGTCCCTTTTACGGAAGCAAAACCGTGCCTCTCACGGAAGTAAAGAAGCAGAAAACGCGGTTTTTTTCGTTTCCGAGATGCACGGCCGTGACTCTCGCGAAAACTCAACTGTGCCTCTCACGAAAGAAAGAAAACCAGAAAACACGTTTTTTCATTTTCCGAGAGGCATGGCTGTGACTCTCGCGAAAGCATAACCGTACCTCTCGCATAAGCAAAACCGTGTCTCTCGCAAAAAAAAACGACAGAAAACCTTTTTTTTCGTTTTCGAGAGACACGGCCGTGACTCTAGCTAAAGCAAAATTGCGCCTCTCGCGAAAGCAAAACCAGACTCTCGTGAAAGAAAAAAAAGAAAATGTGTTTTTCGCTCAATTTTGTTTTTGATTTTTTTTTATACAAAAGCTAAGGAAAACCGGTGGAAAACTGAAATGTCGAAAAAACCGTTTAAAAATCCAAAAATACGCGCGGAAAAATAAATAGAAACAAAATTCGGAGAGAGCGCCCAAAGCGCGACATGTGGCGAGCGGTTGAGAGCACGCCAAGTGACGCTGATCATAAACAATATATTATGTCAAAATATTAATCATTTATTCATTTATTCTCAAATGTTAAACATCTATATAAATGTGCCTGGCGTATTAAAAAAAAGTACCACATGAATGAAAAAATTGACATTAAAAAAACTGTATATATAAGAGAAATATTAATCATGTATTTTGAAAATCTGAAACATGTACAAATAAAATGTCACTAATGTATACCAAAAATGTACATTATGCGTGAAAGACTATAGGCATGTGTGGAAATAAAGAAAAATAAAATAAATAAAAATAGCGGTTGAACACCAGAAACAAAAAGTAAACCGAAAAAATAAACAAAAGAACAAAGAAAACCAAGGAAAACCGGAGAATCGAAAAGGAATAATGAAAAGAAAATTGAAACCGAAAATCCCCAAGAAAAACCGAGCTAGAAAACAGTGCAAAAAGGGATAACAAAGAAAAACACAAAACCTATGCTACAGTATTGCACCAGCCAGCTATTTTCCTCCCGTTGGCGAATCCTAATATGAATCAGTACCAGTGAAAAATAGCATTTCAACCATTCCATTTCATGAACAATTTTTTTTTCAAATATTAAATATAATTTTCAAATTAACTATTTTGTTCAGATACGTGAAAGCTTCTCAAAGTAGTGAATTTTCTGAATTTCGTTTTTCTGAACTTATCGAATTATGTCGAATTGGCGACCATTTTGTGAAATGTGTGAATTTTTAACTCATAACCTTTCCTAAATTCATGAACATTTTTTTTAATTCTGGGAGCAAATTTAAAATTCATGAAATTTTCTGAATCAAAGAACATTTTTTGCAATTATTGAATATTTTTTGAATTCAAGAGTAATTTTTGAATTGATGAATTCTATGCAGTCTGGGGATACATTTTTAAATATATTAGTATTTTTTGAACTTAAAATCATTTTCTGAATCTGCGAATAATTTTTTAAATTTAGAACATTTTTTAAATTCATGAACATCCTTTTGAATTATTGAACACTTTTTAAAATTCAGCACATTTTAGAAAAATTAGACATTTAAGAAAATGCGAAAAAAATATCCAGAACCATTTCTCAAATTTGCATTTTTTTAAATTCGGAGCATTTTCCAATGGGAACAATTTCTAATTTTGTGAACATTTTATAAATTTCAAAGAAATAACAAATTAATCACCATTTTTTGAACTTCAGATTTTTTTTAATCCGGAATAGTTTTTTGAAAAGTGAAAAATATGAAAAAGCACAAAAAAAGTTGGGGCACGCCCAGACGCCATATGTGCCGGCCCAGAAGAAGTGCACAGAGGGAATCGTGGGCTGCATTTTTGCACGTTATGCAACGCCCTATGCGCTAAATAGGAGGCCTCACTACACCGTAGAGGTTGTCCATCGACTAAGTGCGGCAAGCACTTATTGCATGAGGCCTCACTTTGTTGCACCCGACTTGCTCGACGGAATGCTCGACAAGAGCAATGGGGGTCTAAACGACGCTACATGGCCGATGTTACGTGTCGGTGCGACCATTGTTTTTTTACGAGGCGCGACCAAATGCTATGTTTCACTCGTTGTGAGCAATACGTATTGCTTGCTATCGTGAGGCTTTTACTGGGTCGACCCATTAGCTCTAGCAGACACGGCGAACGGTTTTAATTAGGAACCTTTTGAAACCTTATTGCTAGTTTTGGAAAGGTTCGAGAAGTTTTTTTTAATAATTGCTATCTACACAAGGTCCTATGAGCGTTTATAGTGTATTATTTATAGCATATGAGATATGTGTCATCAACTCCGAGATGATTATTTGTGAATTTGTTGGCTTCAATTGGTCAATTGCACGTGTGCTGCCCGTGCCTTGTGATCATGCTATTTCCTTGGATCAGCTGATCATTTCTCTCAGCTTTCTTTTTGCTTGTGTTCTGTCAGGGTGTGGCACGACCTCTTGCCATTGCGTCCCCTAGGCCGGAAGGCGTGTTTTTGTATGTCTACCCGGCCTTTAGACGTTGCGGTGTGGCCGGATGACGTGTTTTGGGATGTCTTACTAGACTTTGCATGTTACAGTTGGCCGGATGGCGTCTTCTGACATGTCTACCTGGCCTTTGCACGCTGCCACCTGACCGGTTGGTTTCTATGTTCCACGTGCCCACTGATCGAGCTCTTCCCTGGATTGTGAATCAGCTGGTTGGTTCGTCTGGTTTCCATCTCCTAATGTGGTTCCGAGTGGGAGTGCCCATCTTAGGCAACGATCATCTTATGTATCACCAGATAAAGACATGGGCAACCATTATCATTGTCTGTCATTGGTAAAGACACGACAAATAAAATGCATTATACACATACTCGCTTGCAGATAATTCACGGAAAACATGATTCAAATAGTTCAGCCAAGTTCTATGTAGCATTTACTTTTTGCTCCTTTGTGGATCATTCATAAAATATGATGTTCATAAGTTGCTTCGATTATTGGCTACAATTGGTCTTTGCGTCAAGGACGGAACGAGTCATCTAGTATAGGTTATTTATCCCACCATAGCAATTGTTTACGCACATCTTTATATTTCGCATAGCCTTTGCTTTCTAATAATAAAAGTAAGATGTGTAGTTGTGCCTATTCAGACTCCTCTAGAGCCATCTTGATCCTTTCAGGTGGCATCAGAGCTCCGTGCTCTATCTTATGGCTTAAGGGCCTGTTTGGATTGATGTTCCAACCTGTCCAGCCAATTTTTTGGTGTTGACTGAGTGTATAGGAAGGCGTTTGGTTGGTAGCAATTTTTTTGGCGAGCCCTGGCTACCCCTACTTTCCTAGTTCATTTTCACGCCAACGGATGGCAAAATTGGGGCGGGCGAAAGCTGCGCCAATTTTTTGGCATGCCCATGGGTTGGCAAGGCCAGCTCAGGCTAAATCCAAACAACCCCTAACTGCCCTAGAGTAAGATGCCCAGAGTTGTGGGATGAATTTCTCATGAACCCCGCGGAGTCCACCGACCATAAAACGAGTGCATCATTGTAAGATGATAAGTTTTACTCAACCGCGGAAGTAACAGAGATGTTGGCTAAACAACCCGGCCCGCCAATACGAGGGCTATGATTGATTTAGTAGTGAAGGAAAGACTGACAAATGTAAGTCCTAATGGTGCCTTTACTTCTCCCAAGGTGACAAAGGCACCGCCGACGACAAGTCTCATTGCCCCTCTTTCCACTACCCTACACTCGATTTATTTTATTTCATGTATGTCTGACTGTAGTGATGTTAATTGTGGTTACATTCATAAGTACCTTGGTCAATCTTTATTCCATTTCATATATGTCTGAGTATCCGGACAGCCCTCGATTTATGTGTTATTTATACATTTTTTATTATGCTATAATGTTGGCGACTGGTGATAGCTTTCTTCAATTATTAATTCTTGGGATGGGAGGGAGTAGGTCTTGCTTGTATCTGTTAATTCATTTCTGGTTCACACGACTTCAGGCGGACAAAGATGCTATAAAAGCTATGATTTTCACTCGAGTAAGTGACTTTGGAGTAGTTCTTGGGATTTTTTGTTGTTGTTTTACTCTCTTTTGAACAGTAGATTTTTCAACCATTTTTGCTTGTGCTCCTAGAAATGAATGATTTTTTTTGCAATATGAGATTGAATGCCATAACTCCGATTTGTATTTTACCTTTTTACTTAGTGTTTTTAGGAAATCTGCACATATAGGATTGCATACTTGGTTACCCTCGTCGATGGAGTCCTTTTTTTTGGCCTCAACTTTCTGGTAGTTTTTATTCCATTCCGCGGTTGTGGGATGAATTTTTCATGAACCCCGCGGAGCCGACCGACCTTAAAACGGGTGCATCATCGTAAGATGATAAGTTTTACTCAACCGCGGAAGTAACAGATATGTTGGCTAAACGACCCGCGAATACGAGGGCTATGATTGATTTAGCAGTGAAGGAAAGACTGGCAAATGGAAGTCCTAATTGGAGTTGCTAAAAGTACTTCATAAGTACTACCTCCATCCTAGTTTATTGGTTCACTTTGTAATTTGTGCCAAATTTTGATTAAAGATTTAACTAATAAATTATTTATACATGTCAATAAAAATTATATCGTTGGATTCATATTTGATCATAGTTTTTAATGATATAATTTTTTTCTAACATACATGAATATTTTATTAGTTAAATTTATGAATACAACGGGAACCAATAAACCAGGACCGAGGTAGTAGCTCGGTCCATCTTTATTCCGTTTCATATATGCACACATGACTATCCCATTAGACCCAATTAATCACGTAAGCTTAACCCACAAACAAAAAACTCCAAAATTTTCCACATACCGCCGACCAGTGGATCAAACTAAGTCCAGCCCGTGCATGTCTGCCTCACCTCTCACGCATGTCTTCGAAGCAAAGCAAAGAAATTCCTGTTATAAGAAAGAAGAAACAAAAAGAAAGCAAAGCAAGGAAAAACTAAAACTAAATCTTCACCACCCCGCCCGCCGATCCGGCCCGTCCGCCCCTTGAGCTTCGCACGCATGCCAAACATGTCCAGCGGGCAACGCAAAAACGCTGTCCATCCATCGATCCGTCCATATCATATCAGCAGCATAACATCCAGGAGTGCAAGCAAACCAACGCCCCGAAAGAAATCCTTCCAAGCAACCGCCTCCATTACTCCGTCCACCCGTCATCCAACGATCAAGCAGTCCGCAACGCCGGCCTATAAATCGTCGCTGATCGATCGCGTCTCATTCCACCCACACCAAGATCGAGCAGCAGTGCAGTCTAGAGCGCAGGAGCCAATAGTGCCATCGAATCCAAGATAGGGAGCCAGGACGCGACGACGCGGCGGCCACTGATGGCGGCACCGGCGGCGAGGAGCGTGGGCGTGGCGGAGCGGGCGCTGCGCGGGGTGGCGGACCTCATCAAGCTGCTGCCGAGCGGCACGGTGTTCATGTTCCAGTTCCTCAGCCCGCTGGTCACCAACAACGGCCACTGCGCCGCCTACAACAAGGTGCTCTCCGGCGCGCTCCTCGCTCTCTGCGGCGCCTTCTGCGCCTTCTCCTCCTTCACCGACAGCTACGTCGGCTCCGACGGCAGGGTCTACTACGGCGTCGTCACGCGCCGCGGCATGCGCACCTTCTCCGCCGACCCGGACGCCGGCGCCGCCAGGGACCTCTCCGGGTACCGCCTCCGCGCCGGCGACTTCGTGCACGCGGCGCTCTCGCTCATCGTGTTCGCGACGCTGGCGCTGCTGGACAGGGACACCGTGTCCTGCCTCTACCCGGCGTTGGAGGCCGGCGAGAGGACCATGATGGCCGTGCTGCCGCCGGTCGTCGGCGGCGTCGCCAGCTACGCCTTCATGATGTTCCCCAACAACCGCCACGGCATCGGCTACCAGCCCACGCGCGCCACCGAGGACTTCGAGCACAAGCACTAGCTTTGCTTGCCAGTCCTTCCGAGCTAATCCATGGCGTGGCCGGAACTGAATTGATTCACTCTTGTCAATTTCTTCGCAGTGTTTGCATGATCAACTTGGTCGTGTGGGTGCAAAGACTAAATTCAAAGTGTGGTGGTGTGATTGATGTTTGAGTGACGTGTCGTCGCCTTGTAGTTCTTGATTTCTCAAAGCTTGTACTGATATACTGTGATGCACTGGAGGTTAACACGCATTTCGCCGCCACGTCGATCTTTACTTCGGGGAATAACTCTTTTTCTGCATTGGCTTGAGTTTTACTCCCTCCGTTCCAAATTATCGTCACAGAAATGGATGTATCTAGAACTAAAATACATCTAGGTACATCCATACATGTGACAAGTAATTCGAAACGGAGGGAGTAGTTATGTTGTGGCGGTGTTCTTTTTTCATTCATATATCATGTTCGGTTGTTGTTGAAGACAATATTTGTTTTGAGAGTTTTTTTAGGCAAATTTGTTTTGAGAGTTGAGTGAAGTTGTTTGATGCGTGGTTGTGATGTCTTTACATGTTTTGGCTTCTATACAACAGATTGTGCTTGTGTGAGCCCCTTGTGAGCTTCTATTCCGCACTGAAATTATGATATTGTTAATATAATGCTCACTTGGGCCGGCCTATAAAACTGTCACTCGCTTAGGTTGGCTCCTTGCTTCGCCTGCTCGCTTAGTTTTTTTTTCTTTCCGCTAGCTCATAAAATCTACTATCATTTTTTATTTGAAAAGGTTCATTAAATTAAAAGATGTTCAAGGATTTTTTTAAAAAAATCTTGGGTTTTAAAAATGTCGTGAACTGGAAAAATATGATATTTTTTATAAAAATATGGTATTTTAAAATATTCGTGAATTTCAAATAATTTTCACAAATTGAAAATTATTATTGTACTTTAAAAATATTCATGAACTTAAATTTTTTCATGATTTTTTAAGTTTAAAAAATGTTCAAGTTTTTTACAAAAAATATAATTAATATATGGAAAATAAAAATATTTTAAAAACAAAAATAATAAAAGAAAAAATAGCAAATGGGAAAAGAAAAGGAAGGAAACAGCGGGAAAATATTAAATAGATAACCATGTCAGTTTTAAATGGATTATAAATATACAACCAAGTCATTTGCACTATTTTAGTTGCAGGTTTCATTCACATTTGCCTTAGATTTAGTTGAGTTGAGTTGTTTGATGTGTGATTGTGGTTACATGTTTCGGCCTCTATACAACAGATTGTGGTTACGTGAGCCCCTTGTGAGCTCCTATTCCACGCTGAAATTATGAAATTGTTGCTATAACGCTCACATGGACAGGCCCATAAAACTGGCACTCACTCAGCTTGGCTGCTTGCTTGGCCCGTTCGCTTAGTATTTATCTTCCGCCAATACTAGCTCATAAAACCTTCTATCATTTTTTATTTGAAAAAGTTAGATAAACTAAAAGATGTTCAAGTATTTTTTATAAAAATCTTGGGTTCTAAAAATGTTGTGAATTAAAAAACATGATTTAAAAAAAATTGAGTTATAAAATATTTATGGATTTCAGATAATATTCACAATTTTAAATAGTTGGTGAAATTTAAAAATATTCATGAACCTAAAAATGTTCATGAATTTTAAAAATCTTTGTGAAGCTTAAAAAATGTTCATATTATTTTAGGAAACTCATGAATTAATATACGAAAAATATGAATTTTTAAAAAAGAGGAAGAAAACAAATAGAAGAGGAATAGGAAGGTTGTTTATATTATAGTCAATTTGACTTGCATACTAGATGGACACTATGAAACTAATTCATGAAAGACTACAGTTTTACTAGCGGTGTGTGTATAATGTCAAGAGTATCTACTGATAGTAGCACATGCTATAATGAAATTATATCTCTGTGTTTTTTGTTTGTGTATATTTTTATATATTACTTACTCACTCCGTCCAGAAATACTTATTGGATAAATGAATGTATCTACACGTATTTTAGTTTTAGATAGACCCATTGTTAATCATTTTCCCGACAAGTATTTCTAAACTAAGGGAGTACTCCTCCATTCCAAATTACACGAGTAATTTGGAACGGGGGAGTATTATTCATGAGGAACTACTTCATGATTATATTGAGTTGAAAAAAGATTAGGAGGGCTCCATTTTCAGGTGCTTCCTCAAGTTCTGTTAGGGTTTGTGTCCTCAAAAAGACGAGACAGCGGCGGCTTCTTGAAGATGAAATAAGGTTCTCTCCGTTTAGCCCTCGTCCTGATGGTGTGTCTAGCATCGTCGAAGGGCGTGTGGAGGTGTGTCTTCGGCGAATCTCGGAGGATTCAGTCGGTGGTTGTCTTCGGTGGATTCGCTCAGATCCGGTCTTTGTTCGTCTTTGTTCATGTGTCTTCAGGTTGGATCATTCCGATCTAAACTTCTCTTCATCGGCGGCGTTGATATTCTAATGTGTTGGTTCTATAGGGCTTTAGCACGACGATTTCTCGACTGTCTACTACAACAAGTTGTGCCCGGTTCCGACGAGGGAGAGGCGATGACGGCGGCGTGCCTTCAGCTCGTTTCAGTGCTTATAGTAGTCGCTAGGTGGTTTATAAACCTGGATGTAATTTTTGGTGTTTATTTTATTGCCATGATTAGTGATGAATAAATCGACAGTTTTCGAAAAAATAGTTAAAAATTATATTATACTAAAAAAAAGGATTTGTCTCCAAAGTAGTTCCCCGTTACAACGGGGCATAGCAGTTCCCCGTACCCCAGAAAAAGAAAAACAGTTCCCCGTCGCATTCTCAGCAGCCTCGCCGCCGCCGAAAATGCTCCGCCGCCAGCGCCACTTCCTCCCGGCCAAGCCCCGCCGCCGCCCTCCGCCCCGCCCCAAACCCGCCGCCGAGCCCTCCGCCCCGACGTACACCCGCGACGTCGTCCGCCGCGTGACCAACATACTCCGCGACCACCCCTGGTCGGCGGCGCGCCCGCTCCTCCTCTCCCTCCCGGGCCTCGTCTGGGACTCGCACGTCGTGGCGCGCGTCCTCAAGACCCACCCGCCCCTCCAGAAGGCCTTCCTCTTCTTCCGCCTCGCCGCCTCCTCCCCCACACCCGGGGCCGCCTTCCGCCACGACCGCTACACCTACACCTCCATGCTCCACCTCCTCGGCGAGGCCGGCCGGGTCCCCGCCATGCTCCGCCTGCTCGCCGAGATGCTCCGCGCCGGGGTCGACCCCGACGCCGCCACGTTCACCACCGTCATGCACTGGCTGGCGCGCGCCGGGGACGTGGACGCCGCGATGCGGGTGTGGGAGGAGATGCGCTCCCGCAGGGGGAAGTGCCGCCCCACGCTCGTCAGCTACACGGCCTGCGTCAAGATCCTCTTCCACGCCGGGAGGGCCGCCGAGGGCAGGAGGGTGTTCGAGGAGATGGTGGCCGAGGGGCTGCGGCCCAGCTGCACCACCTACACCGTGCTCATCGAGCATCTCGCTGACGCAGGTCAGGTGCTCGACGAAATGCCCATTAGGCGTTTTCTTGCTTACCTGTGCACTCACGACGTGGCTAGCTGTTCGATGGAATGCGTGAACGGACGGCTCGTCCATTGATATGATTTTTCATGTTCATGTACACTGCATAAGTGATAGTTGTTCGCCTCGACATTTTTGTCTGGTTTCTTCAACTTTGTTAATATGATTTTTCATGTTCATTTGCACTGCAACCGCAAGACGTAATCCTTGGACCATCATATCGTATACTGACATGATTCTGGTTGTCATCAGGAAAATTCCAAGCTACTCTACAAATTATGAGTGACATGCAAGATGCAGGCGTAGAACCAGACAAGCCACTCTGCAATATTCTAGTCAAGAAGTGTGCCAGCGCTGGTGAGACGTCAGTGATGACCTTCATTCTTCAGCACATGAAGGAGAAAGGCATTGTTCTCCGTAGGCCTGTCTTTTTGGAAGCACTAGAAGCTCTAAAAGCTAGTGGTGAGAGCCCTAATCTTCTTTGGGAAGTGAATCCTCATCTTGCATCCGAAGGAATGGAATATGACCCAACATTTTCTCATCGAAGCTACATTACTTACAGAAGTACGATTATATACCTTTTGGCTTCTAGAAACTGGTCTGCTATCGAACAGATGGTAAATGAATTGACCACGAGGAATGTGAAGTTGGAATCGCATATAATATCTGATATTATTCAGGCCAGCTGCGCAAACTGCAGACCATCATGTGGACTCACAGTTCTGTACTATAGCCTAAGAGTAGGCAGTGAACTTGACAGATCTGCATATAGTTGCCTTCTTGGTCAGTACATCAGAAATAATTCGTTTGATTTGGTGTCTAAGATTGTTGAAAGATTGGTTAAACATGGCTGCAATCTTGGAGCATATCTGTTATCTGTCTTAATACTCAGACTGGGTTCTGCTGGGCATTCTTCATACGCGGCACATATCTTTGGGTTATCACCTGCAGAGCAGAATGTGATTACCTACACTGCCCTTATGAATGCCTATTTTCAAGCTGGCGAAGTTGATAAGGCTCTTGAACTATTCACACAGATGATAACTAATGAGATATCTGCTTCTGCGGGTACATATGAAGTTCTGATATATGGCTTACAAAAGGCTGGGCGGAAACAGGACTCTGACCGTTACCGAAGAGAAAGAATGGAGATTCAATGGCATCGTCAGTACCGTGACAAGCATTCCCCTGAAGATAGCTTATGTGACCATTTATTTTGTGGCTTTCATGGTTAGAAGAAAGAAGATTGTTTGTTGGGTGATGTTCTATACTTGGGGATTTCCTTAGCTCTACCCACCCAGCTTCATTTTTTCACAGATTGAAGGTGTATAAATGGATCTCCTGATATTTGCTTTGACACAAAGTTATTACACAGCAAACATGTGATTACTTTTCCATGGCATGGTAAAAGAAAATAAAACTGGTTGATCTCTACATGGTTACAAGAACCAAGGGATGGTGAAACTAAATCGAAAGAGTCTCATGAAAGGATTGCTGAATTTGGAACCTAGAATGTATAAGCTAACTCTTTATGTTAGTGACGACTGCTGATGTAAAGGGAGAAAATCCATTAGAGCTGAACCGTGAAAGGGTGAGAGCGCATCATTGGAGTACTATGGAGGTCACGAAGCAGCTGGAAGTCTGGAAGTGCAAAGGAGCAACTTAATTGTTGGATAGCTTGTTAAAATTTAAGGTAATACATCCATAGCTAGCTCAAAACACACACTTTGTGCGAAGTAATCTAGTAGGTATGGAGCCCTTTCCCCGTGTGTTGCTTGAATTTTCTATCTTAGTCTTCTGTTCAGATCAAAAATAACTGTCGACATATATGGTGCGCTTCCTTTTTTTTCTTGTTTGTAACAATTATTTTTGGCTGATTCTCTGTCAAAATTTGAGAAGTGTAAATATGAGTTATCGTGAAAATTTTGGACGATGTCCTGCAACTTTAACACTTCCTTTTTGTGGTTGGTGCAATGTTCATATAGTTCTAAACTGATCATGTTAAATCAAACAGGAGCTGGTAGTGATCACCTGCTACCATTCAAAGCAATCAAGTACAGATGAATGCATAGCAGAGGACACAACCTACCCCAATTTGCTTGGGACAAAAAGGCTTTGTTGTTGTTGTATTTTCTCTCCCTTCAACTTTAAGCAGGGTGGAAGATCTGAGCTCTCAGCACTGGCTCACCAATGGTAAAACAATCAGATAGAAAACCGCTGAACCAGGCGACCTCTCCCTTTACCGACCCGTCTCACCAATGCATCCCTTCATGACTAGATGGGTAGATACGCTTCACCATCTGCAGTAACACATATTTCAGAATTGAGATTGCAGTATACATAATTAGTGTATAATCTAGTAGGAAAGAAAGAGTCATAAAGTGAAAGTATATCCTTATATGTGTATGAAAAACAGGAAAAGCTTTTACATATTTTCTCGGTTCCAGGAAACAATCATGTGTGTTTATGCGCAGATGGCCCTGCAACCACTTAACCTGGTAATTCATATTCACCATGTGCCATGTGCAAGTTGTTCAGCATCCAAGAGAGTAACTTTAGCTTGCTTCTCTTTTCAGCAAGAGCTCAAGGATCCGTATCTACCTGCTGAATTAGGTACTGCAAACAAACAGCCAACGAATTATTTTTGCAAATCGTTAACTGCAAGTGACACAAGCTCGCAGCTGAGAAAGTGTTTCCTTCGGCGGTCTGTGCTGCTTCTCTACGCTTTCCAGATTGAATTTTGAGTTTACTTGGTTTCATGGAGTGAACCGAATCATCAACTCTTCTTCTAACTTGCCTATAACTTCTTTTTTGTAGGATTTCACTATGCAACCTCCAGCACAGGAGTTGCCTGCAAAAGATCTTCATGGCAATGAGTAGAAATTCATTAGAGCTGACGGTGGAGGGGATGTTGCGTGCTAAGAGATGATCACCTGGAGCACCCCATCTCTTTCATTTCTTCATCCCACTGTCATCCAAGTCGCCTATTTTAAGCACGCCTGCAGCTTGAGTGGCGGTGATTAATTTAGACTTGGAGGTGTGAGATAATTAAGCTCGCTTTCGCTAACCGCTCCCTTCTACCACCTCGCAAGACCACTCTAAAGCAAGATGAACCGTACAAGCATTTGCTCTTCCCCAATGGAAAAAAGGAAATGTGGCAGTTTAGGCACCGCCTCAGCTCGAAGCTTAACCACAATATAAAATCAGCTGGTCAGTATTATGCCATGCGTGATTTATTCCGGTCAATGAGGGTAGCTGGTGCATGTGGTTGCAATTACAGACGTGGTTACCTGAAGATTTCCAACAAAGGAAAGGCGTTCCCCATGGGAAACTACGAACAGGGAAAGGCTTGAATTCTCTGGACACCCTGACAACAACCACAATAACTGCCGTGTATCAACATGTCACATCAGTGAAGAAATTTTGACGGAGTGACCCACAGATACTCACCTCTCACCCTGAAATAGCATCTGTGGCCTGGAGTTTTCCAGGGTTTCTCTGAATTTGGAAGTTACACTTGGCAGATTTCCATGGGTGGCACAGATATAGGCTGAAGAAAATTGAGACGATGCACCATTGCAATCCAAATTGAAGTGAAGCACCTGAACTGGCTCTGAAGAAAGGTGATCTGTCTGCGAGCCTCACTTCTTGGCTTGTACAAGTAATCTATTTCCAGATACCTCCAAGCGTCAGCGATCTAAATTTCTCGCACACAACGTCACCTCGCTGAAGGAGGTAAGCTCAGGCAGCAATCACCGCCAGAGAACGTTAGTTAGCGGATTGCTTCAGAAGGGCAGCTTCCAGATTGTTGGCTATGCTACGCTGATCCGCTTTAAGTTCAGCAGAGATGACACCATGCACCTTCAGTCCAGCGTCCTCGGATGCTTAAACATTTTGTGAAGATGGCAACGGCATCATCTCACACCTACGCCCCTCTCCTGCTCTTGTTCCTCCTGGCCTGTTCATGCAGGGCATCATCCGGCCATGCGGTCGACCCTACCTGCCCTCCAGCCAAGGCGTCAGCGGTGGCGGTGGAAACCTCGGACTGCGGCGGACCTCGGTGCCAGCCACCGGCTCCGCACGTTCCGGTCCCGGTGTTCCCGTACGACATCGACCCGATGCAGTTCGCGCTGAACCTGGAGTACACCGAGGCCGAGTTCTTCCTCCACGCAGCGTTCGGTGTAGGGCTTGACCAGATCGCGCCGAACCTGACGTTGGGAGGGCCGCCTCCGGTGGGCGCCATGAAGGCCAACCTTGACGAGGTGACATGGCGCATCACCGCGGAGTTTGGCCTTCAAGAAGTCGGCCACATCAGGTGTGTGCAAGATCCATTCAACGAATTGCTCCCCTTCACCATTTCGAATTGCAACACACTTGGACTGGATAGAAGCAAGTTGGTGCTGAAAATCCATGTGCTTCCGGTTTATTTTCGTTGCAGGGCTATCCAGAACACAGTTGGTGGGTTCCCTAGGCCGAAGATAGACCTGAGCGCCAGCAACTTTGCAAGGGTGATGGACCAAGCATTTGGTTACCATTTGGATCCTCCTTTCGACCCCTATATGGACAGCCGCAACTTCCTGATGGCGTGCTACGTGATCCCCTACCTGGGCATCAACGGCTACACCGGCACCAACCCCATCATCGACGGCTACGCGACTAAACACGTAACCAAATCCACCATCCAACATCGTGTCCATGCATATGGACATTGAAACCTGCAAGTTACACACAAGTTGAGTTGATGCCACTGTATCTGTTGCAGCTTCTTGCAGGGTTGCTAGGCGTGGAGGCGGGGCAGGACGCGGTCTTCCGCGCGCTGCTCTTCGAGCGGAGGAGCGAGACGGTGCCGCCCTACAAGGGGATCACGGTGGCGGAGTTCACCGACCGCATCTCCGCGGCGAGGAACCAGCTGGCGAAGTGCGGGGTGAAGGACGAGGGGCTCACCGTGCCGCCCGAGCTTGGCGCGGAGGGGAGGATCTGCACCAACGTGCTCTCCGCCGACAGGGACTCGCTCTCCTACGCCCGCACGCCGGCGGAGCTGCTCCGCATCCTGTACCTCTCCGGCGACGAGCACGTGCCCGGCGGCTTCTTCCCGGAGGGCGCGAACGGGAAGATAGCACGGGAGTTTCTTCGCAAGCCGTTTGCAGCTGGGGGTAACAGGGTGCCAGCAAATTAAGTAGGCCCGTATGAGTGATTGCAGCGTCAATCATCGGCCTGAATGAATAATAATGTAAATAGTGTGTGGATGGCATGCTTGATGGAATAAGATGGACGATGTTTGTGCGGCATCTGAGGCCTTAGAAATTGAACCCGCATTGCGCAGGCTGCACAATGTGTTGTACGGAATTGAATGGCAAAACAGAAGTTGCAGTGTAAGAAATCGACTTACACGTCTACGAATTTGCGGCAGAACGTACATTTATATGCTACGGATTTTGCTCGAGTACATGCTTTGCAAAACTAAGAATAGCAAGATCAGGAAGTCTGGACAGTTTGATCGACAGTTGATACTCATGAAGAGCTTGCATGTTCTGCGTACATTGTACTACTCCCTCCGTCCGTACCATAATATATGCCGATTTAGCAGTTCGATGTGTTATGGTAGAGAGGTAGTAGTAAAATTAGGGCTCCTCTGTAAATTAATATAAGAGCGTTTATATAAGGAGGCAAGTCTAGAGAATTTGCAGCATACATCAACCATTCAAAACAGATTAAACTCAAATCATGTTGAGAAGAAATTACGCCAAGTGACATCAAGTCTTAGCTTCCATAGTACAAAACTGAAACCAGACACCCAAGAGGTAGGTTGACATGAGAAAGGAACAAGTTCCAGGTAAACGACTACTCCGTAGCAAAGATCTAGAGCTGCTTGATCTCTGCCTTCCTCTCCAGCCACAGCCAACATCACCCTGCCAAAACAGATAACCAAAGCATCACCCTGAAAGGGTGAAAGCGCATCATTGGAGTACTATGGAGGTCACCAAGAGCTGGGAATCTGGAATTGCAAAGGTAATAATACATCCATAGCTAGCTCAACACACACACACACACACACTTTGTACTGGGTAATCTAGTACTCCCTCCGTTCCGATTTACTCGTCGTGGATTTAGTTCAAATTTGAACTAAAACCATGACAAGTAAATCAAAACGGAGGGAGTAGTAGGTAAAATATTTCGAAATTTAACAAGTATCGTCCAGTTTGCACATAATTTGTTTGAGCTGGGGGGCCATGGGCCAGGTTGGGCCCCATGAAGCTCCGCCACTGGGTGGTGTCCGGACGATTGAAGATGCCCATAAAGCTAGAAGAAAGCATGGGAGAACAGTAAATAACTCTGTTTATTTGATGGTTCCTGGGGGTGTCCTAGTTCTTTTCTTTTCAGCTTGGGACCAAGCTCTAGCATTGCTGATGGTACTGTCATCATCCACCGTTACAGAGAATCATGGCTGGCTCCAACCGATTACATGATCTCAACTAATTTTGGCTTACTTCATCTTGGGCATCGCTGAAACTTCCAAGGAGAACTCCACTAAGGCGAACTCCGCTCAGTACCACAAGAAAGAAATGTTGACAAATTCGAACAGATCTGAGTTTTCCCCACCGCACCTATGTTAACATCACAACACCAAGAACAGAAGAAAAACGAACAATTTGCTCAAATCAGAGAGATTTCTGGCATTTTCCTCTTCGCAGCACAGATCTACATCGGCACAGCAATCACTGTTACTACAGAGCACTAGAGCGGCTAAGCCAATCGAAGAGAGGTTTTCTGAATTGTTCTTTCTTGGCAGCACAGATCTACATCGAAACCATTAGTTCTACAAAGCACGGCAAGCTAATCGATGCGCGCCTCTCTCTAGGCCTTCTTGTCGGCCTTCTTGGGGGACTTGGCGGCCTTCTTGGGCGACTTGGGCTCCTTCTCCGCCGTCTTCTTGGGGAGCAGCACCGGGTTGATGTTGGGCAGCACGCCGCCGTGCGCGATGGTCACGCCGGCCAGCAGCCTGCCGAGCTCCTGGTCGTTCCTCACGGCCAGCAGCAGGTGCCTGGGCACGATGCGGGACTTCTTGTTGTCCTTGGCGGCGTTCCCGGCGAGCTCCAGCAGCTCCGCGGCCAGGTACTCGAGGACGGCCGCGAGGTAGACTGGGGCGCCCGTGCCGACGCGCTTCGCGTACCGGCCGTTCTTGAGGTACCGGCCGATGCGGCCGACGGGGAACTGGAGCCCGGCCTTGACGGACCGCGTCACCGACTTCTTCCTGGGGCCGCCGGCCTTACGCCCCGCCGCGCCCTTCTTCGCCTTCGCTCCGGCTCCGGTGGCTGAGGCGTCCATGGCCGGCCGCTGGTGCTCGTCGGGACGAGGGGGAGGAGGGATCGGGTTGGTAGTTTGGGATTTCGCGGAGGTGTTCGTCGCTGCTGGGGAAAAGAGGTGGAGAGGCTGGGTATTTATGGGGACGGTGGTGGGCCCGTCGATCCGCGTGCTCGGGTATTCCACGGTTGGATCGTGAGGGAAACGAACGGCTGCGATGTCCTCTGCGTAAAGATATGGAATTTTTTTTGCGGGATAAAGATATGGATCGTAGGGACTCAGGGCATCTCCAGCCGTCCGCCCCACAGGAAGGGCAAAAAATCGCCTCCCGAAGACGCACCGACGCTAAACCGCGCATTGGGGGCGTGATGCCCCCCAGTCGCAGCCCTCACGGGTTTTAAAATGTTCAAATTCTGCGTAAACACGGGCGAGTTCGTTCAAATTTAAACATATTTAAAAAAAACTACCGCGGGCTACCCCCGCCGTCTCCCTCGCCGCCCGCCTCGCCGCCCGCCCACGCGGTTCTACATGCCGAGGAGGCTGTAGAACCGCGTGTAGTCACCGTTGTCGTCGTTGTCTTCGTCGTCGTCGTCGCCCCCGCCTACGCCTCTGCCGTCCCTACTGCATCCCTCCCCCGGTTGGCGCGGCGGGTTGGACGGTCCGGGGGCGTCGTCGTCGTCGCTATCGAGGACGACGACACCGTCCTCGTCCTCGCGCCCACGTTTGCGGGCGACGATCTCCTCCAGGGCCCGGCGCTGCCGGACCATCTCCTCGCGCAGGTAGTCGTCGCGCGACCACCGCATGGCGTCCTTGTCGGAGAAGCCGCGCCGGGCTATCTCCTCGTACTCCGGGGGGAGGCTGGGCTCCACCTTGGGCTCGACGAGGGCGCCGGAGCTGCGGGTACGCGCGCTGACAGGCGTGTCCTGGGGCTCCGGCTTGACGGGGCGGAGGTGGAGGCAGGGAGAGCCGCCGGACGAGGAGGAGGACACCCCGGTCTCCATGCGCCTCAGCGTCCAGAAGCTTCCCCGGCGGCGTGAGAAGGACGAGGGAGCGGGGTACTCGAGGCGCGGCGTGTTGCTGCCCTCGATGTACTCGAGGAAGGACTCCAACGTGCGCCCGGGCACGCCCCACCACCGACGCCGGCCATCAGCGTTGAACCTGCCGGAGGGCACGACGCCGTTGGTGGCCTCGAGCTGCTCGTCGTGTCGGCGGCGGAAGTACGGCTCCCAGATTGGGCTGTCGGGGACGTACCGGGGCCCCTCCCTCGCCGCACGCGGCAGGGACGAGCGGATGCGTGCGATCTCCGCACGCCGCGCCGCGCCGGTGGGTACTGGGGGCACCGGCACGCCGCCGGCGCTGATCCTCCACGCCCCGGGAACCCGCATGTCCGGCGGGACCGGGTACTCGACGTCGAAAAGGAGGCGAGTCTCGTCCTCGTGCAGATGACGGCGCCCGAATCCGTTCGCCGCCGCGCCGTCGCCTGGGAAACACTCGGCCATGCTTTCTCAACTGGTGACGGCGAGAGGAGGAAAGGGGGAGAAATGAGCGCGTCGTCGGTGGATGATCAGGGTGAGTCTCTCCGGCGCGCTTTCAGTCGGCTTTTATAGGCGGAGACGCCGCGTGGTAGGCTTGGCCGGCGCGTTACGCGTGGCGTGATTGCGTGGTGGTCGAGGGACGCGTCGCCCAGCCTTCACTGCGCCGCCCACGAGGCATCAATGGAGGCTGACCGGCGCGGCAGTTTTGGCATTGATTCGCTGCGGAAAACGAGGCGATGAGGACGATGAAGGGGCGAGAAGAGAGTAGAGTCGCTGACGCGGCGGGCTCGCGGCTCTTCGCACCAAAAACGATTCGCCCGGCGCCTCTGAGCGACCCCCAGCGCGCCGGGTTCGGATTGGGTCCGTTGGCGCCAATTTCGGCCCGAGCCGGTGAAAACTGAGCTCTTGGGAACGCGACTGGGCTGATTTTTTGACGCCGGTGGACGAAAAAACGCTTAAGGGGCCTTCTTGGGGGCGCTGCTGGAGATGCTCTTAGATCCGGTGACTTGATGTGGGCGAGTCGCTGGTGAACAGTACGGTGACATCCCCCTCTCTAAACCGTTCAATCTTGAATCAACGGGCGGATCAACATGAACAATGAGCAGCCACCGTACCTCATGAACAGTGCCTGACCCGGATTAGTTGCCGCAAGTTACAGCATGACTCCCACAACCAGTTCCCTGATCCCAATACGGATTGTTGTACTCCCTTCATTCCAAAATATAGTGTGTCCGTGCTTCTCGAGATTCAACTTTAATCATAAATTTAACCAACGAGACCGACTGCGGCGGGAGAAAAAATTATATAATTGAAAACTTTTTTCAAATACGAATTCACTGATATAACTTCTGCTCCCGCCGTAATCGGTCTTGCTAGTTAAATTTACGGTCAAAGTTGAAGCACGAGCATAGAGAAAGCACTACATTATGGAATGGAGGGAGTATGTGTTTGTTGGTGGTTTAATCATACCGTGTTTGTTTTTCCCATGCCATCTCTAAACAACCCTCAAATCACCTCAATCATTCGGACCGCACGGTTTGGACATATTTTTGTCATTGAGTGCAGGCATGTATTGTGCCGGGCACGACACAGCCCATCGAGACCTGATTAGTAAACGAGTCATGTCATACTTAGGCCCAAGCATGACCTCTTTGCTAATCAGGCTAGCCTGTCGACACGTCACACACAAAGGCCCACGTGTTGTTCAGCCTGATGGATATTTGGTCATTTTGGCCTATTGGATTGTTTTTAGACCATATATATAAATAAATAATAAAACAGATAAAAGGTTCATGCAGTGCCATCTAGCGTGCCCTATCTACAGGCCCAGGAACGACCTATTTAGCTCGTGCTAATGGGGCAGCTCAGCTGGCACCCTGATGATCACCTTTGCCCTACCAAAAACAAAAATACAATAAGAACCCATAGGGATGTGCCCAAAATCTATTGGGGACAAAACAATCTGAATTCATCTATGTAACAGATAACCAGAGCAGAATTTAGGCAAAGCCAGTGTGAGAGCATCTACAGTCAGACTCCTCAAACGTCCCAACGGACCGCCCAGACACTGCTCGCACATTGCCCGGCTGTGATGCCCGGATAATTAGGCTACAGTGAACCTCTGCTAATGATGCCATGTCACCTCGATTACTGTTGCTAATCTCGTGTTAGTTCGAAAAAGGTTCGAATTTAAATTCAAAATCAAGCAAACAATAAAAGTTTTCAAATATTAAAACTAAAATGTTCGGAGTGAGCCAAATAATCCATATTAAATATTGGTGAAGAAACCACATTTTTGTAAAGTATTTAAATGCGCTATAGTAAGTAAAACAGCAGCAAAACAATTATTTAAATGCTTTTAAATACTAAACAAATGTTAATCTAGTTTATATAATCACCAAACTTTTTGGAGTAGGTGGCCTATGTTATTATGCTAATTTAGGAGTAGGGGTTATATTTTTGCAAAGCTGTTTTGCTAACTAAAATAAATAAAATAGAAAAGAAAATAAGAAAAACATAAAAACAGAAAACAAAACAAAAATGTAAAACAAACAAAAAAAGAAAGATAAAAGAGAACCCCCTCCCTCCCCGCTGGGCCACGGCCCAGATGGCCTCGAGGCCAATCAGGCCGGCCCAGCCGGCGCCCCACGCCCTCCTTCATATCCCCCTCACTCGGGGAAAACCCTAACCCGATCCCCATTCCCCCCCTCGCACTCCTTCCTCTCCCTCCTTTGCAAGATCTGGATCGAGGCAAACCGCCCCAATCCCATCGGCCCGACGCGCCCACGACCGCGCCTCGGCGCTCGTCGTCGCCGCCGCCCGGGTCGCCACCTCGCAGGATGCCATGGCCGCTAGCCTCCCCGACGCTCGGTCGTTCCGTCTTCCTCCTCAACCCCTGCTGCCCGAATCCCTGCACTACCCCGTGAGGCACCCCCCTTCCTCCTTTCCCCGCGGTCACCGCCGCTCACGCGCGCGCACGCCCGCGCTCGCGCGTGGCCTCGCCTTACTGCTGCTCCCCGTCGCCTCGCTCGCGTCGAGCCCATGCTCCGACCGCCACCCACTTCCGCGTGCCCGCGCAAGCCCCTCGGCCCCGCGCCGCTCCGCCACAGCCGGCGCCAGCCACCGCGGCCCCGCTGCCCGCCTGCAGCCCCTCCCCCTGTGCCCCGCGCGCACGCTGCCGCGCCGTGTTCGGCCGCGCCCGCCACTGGTCGCGCGTCCGCCGTTCCCCGCCTCGGCCTGCGCCCTTGCCAAGCCCACTCTTCCTCATGCCCGTGCGCCGCTGCCGCCGTGGCTCATTGTTGCTCGCTGCTCCCTGTTGCTTTTCCCCGCCGGCGCTCACTAGAGGCCGCCGCCCGCGCGTGCTCTGCCGCTGCTGCCCGCCTGCCGTCGCCATCGCCTCCGCCCGCTGCTCACGCCGACGGCCGCGCCCCAACCACCCCTCCCTCGTCGTCCTCCGCCCGGCCCCGCCCGCGCCGCGGCCGCCCTGCTCGCCGGCGCTCTCGCTCGGGCGACGCCACGCCCGAGGTCGCCTCTGTCGGGCGCCCGCCCTGTTACGCCCAGCACCCGCTAGCCCCCCTGGGCCTATGACAAACGGGGCCCGCCCCTTGAGAACGAAATAAAAAAAGAAAAAATTAATTAATTAATTAATGAGTTAATTAAGTTAATTAATCCTATTTAATTAATCTAATTAACCTGTTAGTTTAATTAAATAGTAATTAGGTTAACCTAAACCCTAATCAACCTAACAGTGTATGACAGGTGGGTCCCACTGGACCCACACGTCAGGTTGATGTCATGCTGATGTCAGCGTGCACTGTTCTCGATAATGTTGAATTAAATTAATTAAATAAATCCTAAAAATGATTTAAATCTTTTAAAATTAATATAAAATAAACCGTAGCTGGGATGGTAAAACTTTGTACATGAAAGTTGCTCAGAACGACGAGACGAACCCGGATACGCAGCCCGTTTGTCCGCCACGCATCTCTAGCATAGCGAACAAGCAACTTTCCCCCTCCGGTTCATCTGTCCGAAAACGCGAAACACTGGGGATATTTTCCCGGATGTTTCCCCCCTTCACCGGTACCACCTCATACCGCGTTAGGGCACCCCTAGCACTGCTACTTGTCATGTCATGCATCGCTATGCATCTGTTTTCTTAATATTTATTGTTTCTTCCCCCTCTTCTCTCCGATAGACTACGAGACCGACGCCGATGCTACCCAGTACGACTACGGTGTTGACGACCCCTCTCTCTTGCCAGAGCAACCAGGCAAGCCCCTCCCGATCACCAGATATCGCCTACTCTTCTCTATACTGCTTGCATTAGAGTAGTGTAGCATGTTACTGCTTTCCGTTAATCCTATTCTGATGCATAGCCTGTCATTGTTGCTACAGCTATTGATACCTTACCTGCAATCCTAAATGCTAGGTATAGGATGCTAGTTTATCATCAGTGGCCCTACATTCTTGTCAGTCTGCCATGCTATACTATCGGGTCGTGATCACTCGGGAGGTGATCACAGGTATATACTTATACATAATATATGATACTTGTGGTGACTAAAGACGGGTCGGCTCGAAGAGTACCTGCGAGTGATTCACGGATTGGGTCCGAAAGGATGTTTGTCCCGACGGCCCTCTGAGTGAATCTTTGTGGCGGAGCGACAGGGTAGGTTGAGACCACCTAGGAGAGAGGTGGGCCTGGCCCTGGTCAACGTCCGTAGTTATTTCAAAATAACACGCTTAACAAGATCTTGGTATTTGATCTGAGTCTGGCAACTGGCCTATACGCACTAACCAACTACGCGGGAACAGTTATGGGCACTCGAGGTCGTGGTATCAGCCGAAGCCTTCGTGACGTCTGCGACTGAGCGGCGCGCGCCGGATTGGACCGTAAGCCTGCGCTTGTATTAAGGGGGCTAGGTCTGCTTCCGGCCGCATACGCAACATGCAGGTGTGCAATGGGTGATGGGCCCAGACCCCTGCGCCATAGGATTTAGACTGGCATGCTGACCTCTCTATTATGCCTAGGTAGGGCTGCAACGTGTTGATCTTCCGAGGCCGGGCATGACCCAGGAAAGTGTGTCCGGACAAAGGGGATCGAGCGTGTTGGGAAATATGGTGCACCCTTGCAGGGAAGTTAAACTATTCGAATAGCCGTGATCTTCGGTAACAAGACGACTTGGAGTTGTACCTTGACCTTATGACAACTAGAATCGGTTACTTAATAAAACACAGCCTTCCAAGTGCCAGATACAACCCGGTGGTCGCTCTCTAACAAGGCGACGAGGAGAGGATCACCGGGCAGGATTATGCTACACGATGCTAATTGGTGGACTTACCTTCTGCTCTCTTCTACATGCTGCAAGATGGAGGTGGCCAGAAGCGTAGTCTTCGATAGGACTAGCTATCCCCCTCTTACTCCGGCATTCTGCAGTTCAGTCCACATATGATACCCTTATTCCATTTGATACCAATGCATACATATGTAGTGTAGCTCCTTGCTTGCAAGTACTTTGGATGAGTACTCATGGTTGCTTTGCTCCCTCTTTTCCCCCTTTCTATACCCGATTGCTGCGACCAGACGATGGAGTCCAGGAGCCAGACGCCACCGTCGATGACGACTCCTACTACACTGGAGGTGCCTACTACTACGTGCAGCCCGCTGACGACGACCAGGAGTAGTTTAGGAGGATCCCAGGCAGGACGCATGCGCCTCTTTCGATCTATATCCCAGTTTGTGCTAGCCTTCTTAAGGCAAACTTGTTTAACTTATGTTTGTACTCAGATATTGTTGCTTCCACTGACTCGTCTATGATCGAGCTCTTGTATTCGAGCCCTCGAGGCTCCTGGCTTGTAATATGATGCTTGTATGACTTGTTTTATTTGTAGAGTTGTGTTGTGATATCTTCCCGTGAGTCCCTGATCTTGATCGTACATGTTTGCGTGTATGATTAGTGTACGATTGAATCAGGGGCGTCACAAGTTGGTATCAGAGCCGACTGCCTATAGAATCCCCCTTCCACACTCCTTGGCCGAAACTGAGTCTAGTGATTAAGAAACAAACTTTTACTAGCATGGTTGTGCGGCTTACGGGCCCACGTCTCCATTGGGTGGTATTAGGATCTTTTATTCCTTGTCTATACTCTGGGAATCTGATCTCTCTTCTATTCGGGTTAAAAGTTTTTGCTAACTCTAACTCTAGGTTCTCGTAATTACTTCCTTTCTGAGAGCCCCTTATTACAGATGATCGCCTGCTGCACCAAAAGATTCAGAAGATACTCTCTGAGGCTATCGCGAGAACTTGTGCTCATTGCGTTTGCAACTCCCTTCCACCGTCAACCCCTATAGATAACTACATGCACTTGCCATTCTTACCATAGTCCCCGGTTGCTCTTATTATTACAAGATACCCCGAAATACTGGTTGTTGTTCCGAGAATCCTTGTGCCTACTGCCTTGCAGTTCCTTGTCACCTGAATACACCTACAAATTAATCCTCACACGCACCGAGGATTTGTTTCTCCCCAGTTGTTCATGTGTTTCACCAAAGTCTTCAAAATACTATTTGATCTTCCGAAAATCCCCAGCAGCTTATTGCTCTTGAAATTCTTGCTTGCTTGCATTATGGTTAAGCCCATAATTTTAGTAATCTTATTGGCATCCTTTGCCACTATCATTTTGAGCCCATTGATACAATATGTTGCGAATGCACGCAATCCTCAATCAGATCCTAGAATTCATCCTTCTGGCTCAGACGTCATTTTAAACATGAGCTGGATCTCGACCAATTAAATTTTGCCATCGATTGTACCCCTAAGGCTATTCAACTTATCCATACCTAATCAGAGCATTGCTTCTGATCCCTCGTCTTGGAATTGATAATTCCTTTGCATTTGAACTTTGAGTTAGTCAGTTGTTTCTATAAACTGATCTCCTTGCATTCCTTCTTCCTCTGGTTGAGTACCGATGCTCACATCAGATCCCTTGTGGACCACCAGATCCTTTGTTGGATTTTATCCTACATCGTCCTTCATATTCTATAAGCTTGTGAGCCTTTCCTCGGATAAATAATGCCTTTGGTAAATTGTATCCTCTGCTTTCTCCAGCATGCTCTACTATCGAGCTTGTGTTATTTATTCCTGAAATTGTGGTATATGCTCCTAAGATGCATCAATGGGTTGAACATATGCCTTCCCCAAACCGTATGAACCTGAAAGTTTTCGCGAGTCATACTCTTCTGTTGTTTCGCCAGATAAAATTTCTACACTAAGCCTCATCAAAAGCGAGAAGTAAAATGAAAGGTTATGCATTGAAGAAGTGGGAGTCGACCTTGATCCTTTGCGTTCATGCCCAGGGACCCGATGTGGAACTTATCATCGAAGCTTCTTGTAAATGATAATAATCCCCTTGTTATGAGTTCGTCCTGTATCTATGTTTGGTCCTTTGCAATCATGGTTCCGACCATATTTTCTCTTTAATACCATTTCCCGGAAAAGTTGAAGTACTTGTCTTGTGCAGATCATTGCACCTGTCCAACCTTTACTTTGATCTACCGTCGAGTATTACACTATGATATCTTGATAATGTCATGGAACTGCATAACTTCTTATGGGTTCTTCATTAACTGTTATTTCTCATCGATTCCAATTTTTCTGTGTTCTGGGTTGTCGTCAACCGAGAACACCGATATGTGAACCGATTCCGCATTCCGGTTCGATAACCCTAATTAATTTTCGTTGCTTATGAGTTTAATAATCCTTCAAGCCATTCCTATCCTAATCGGCTATACCATTATTGGGCTAATTTTTAACTGTGCTAACTGGTCCTGCTTCACGGAGCACAAATTTCGACAGTGAGCTAATCTTACGTTGATCTTCCTTGTCATATCATTTCTCCTTGAATAGCAAGCTTGATTTTGATTTTGTGTCATACCAATGGTTCCAATAACCTTTCGCTTCATCATTCCTTTGACTTGATGTCATCGCCGATTGATTACATCTTCCTCAAATATCTCGACAATTGTGTCATGATCATCATCAACATTCTGAAATCTTCCAGGATATCAATCAAATTCGTGATGAGGAATACCATCCTTGCCCTTGATGAATTGTGTTATCATCGGCCACTTTATTGCCATCCCTCCAACATAAACTTGTTCGTGTTTTGTGTTATACCTTGAGTTCCTTGTTATCAAGCATTTGATCTTCTTTACCTTGGAGTACTACCATCTTTTATGTCAGGAATGTCGTGAGAATTTCGCCACCTCTTAAAAATTCTTGGTATTGTGATACTTCTCACCAGCACCATTCTTTCTTGGTCCCAATGTTGATTTTAACCGGAATACCAACAAGTGCACGGTGCTGCTTGTATTCTGTACTCCTAGCAACTCTATTGCATTGGAGTTAATGGTCGACAGATCATTCTTATACTATACTGGATAATGAATCACCATTCTAACCTTGATCGTGCTACCTAAGACCATATTTCGGGTGCACCTTTCAACCAATGTTTAATTGTGCATGTTTTCCTCGAGCATACCTCATTACATCATTTGTTCTGACAAATGTTATCTCCTTGTTTGCATAATTGTGGAAATCCACCTTTTTGGAAATCTCGAGGATTGCCGCTGACTGCATCAGCTACCCCCTCATCCTCTCCTTATTTTAAATGATGAACTCTTGTGTCGGAACTCGCTCCCATAGTTCAATTCCCAAGAATCTTACATTGTCATCTCATCAATTTGTGTTGCACCTTTTCTTCTCAGGTATCCTAAGTCTGAGGTATCCTGACACCAATCAGATCTGAATCTCGGTCAGATATGATGGTTGGAACATATCCCCAAGAGTTATAACATTGGTCTTTAACCCAATAAGGTGATGTCATCCTAGCACACCTGGTCGGAGGACCTATTGTTGTCAGTTTCCTATTTAGCAAGGTTAAACATTCTCCCATGAGGAAATCATAAGACTTATTCTATATGTTGTTCCTGATGAATCCTTTGTGTAACCAAGTTCGATCCTTGCTTGAAGACCATGTCAATGCTATCTCGAAGCATGCCTGTGGTACTCCGATTTTCAATAAGAACATTTGAACCACAATGCTAAACTTTTCTTTATCAGTTATCCAAACATCGTTGTATGGGTAATGTCATGAAATTTCTCTCCCCTTACCTAGAGAGTTTTCTACATTATATCCTGTCATGGATATCATGCTTTGCTTGTCCTTGGGAAGAATATACCCTTGAAATATGTGTTTAAACACATTTTCCTTTCCATTGTTCTGTTTAATTTGATAATCACATTTTCCTTTCCATTGTTTTGTTTAACCTTTCTTGTGGTCTATATGATCTAAGCAGTACTATTCTCCTGCTTACGTAAACTCCTCAGTGTACAATTTTGTCAATAAGACCCTGTTACTATTGTTGATGACATTCCGGTAACCACTGATGGACGAGAACCTTGCCTATTGGTCCGCCTTGTTTCAACGAGCAGGAAAATGGTTCTCTTCGTCCCTCGCCCTTGGTACCAACGTTGTTGCCAACATAACCGACAGTCTCTTCTCTGACATGCCTGGCTATCATGATGCCTTGCTATCATGACCGTGCAAGATGTTAGTGCCCTCCTACTTTAACCACATGGTGGGACCATAACCCACAGTTCCACTGGATCGAAACCTGACTCTCCTGTACATCCCTGTTTCGAAGTTATCCCTTGCGCTTCGTTTCGTATGTAATTTGCGAGCCACCTTCCTAGTGATCAATTCTGGTATCGGACACAATACTTATTCCCATTGCTCTGAACCCCTTTCACACTCTGTTTCAGGCAATGAACGATTGCCTATCCACTTGAAACTTCTTATTGCACCGTCTTACTTTGCTCTCGATGTGTTTCATTTGTTCAACTCGAGAGATACTCATATGTTCATTCTTGGGATACCCCTGGATGATTCTCCCTTATAACATCCTATCGTTGTAGGGCTGCCCCTTACCTATTCGTAAGTACGATGGAGTTCCCCGAAGAAAGGACGACAACTTCATCATGATGCATTGGAATAAAGAATTGAAGACATCAACGAAAGAGATTAACTTCTTCGAGAAGATCCTGTTAAGGCATATCTCTCTCGATGTAGTTTTGGTGATTGATGACAACATATTTGCGGTCTAACCATGTGCTTTGAGCATTTCAGAGATGCATCCTTTGGCTCGAGACGATTTCTTTCCCCTCAGAGTGTTTTTCAAGACGATGTAGCTCTTTCGTTTCTTGTTGGTGGACTAGTTTCGTAGGAGTCACCATACTATCAAGAGGGGGTCCGCTTTGGTAAGGCTAGGGTGGAATGATCAAGTACACTTCCGCTTCTCACCCTCTGGGCCTTTCTGCGTCGTTGGAGGTTGGTTTCCCTGCTGTTTGGGCAGTCCTTGGCCCTAGCGGTAGTACCGCTTGAGGGTCCTCAGCGGCAGTACCGCTGCGGTGCCGGGCCACTACCGCCTCGACTCGAGGAGGGCGCTTCTCGTGTCGGGTTGAGCGGCACTTGCAGCGGTAGTAGGTGCGGTAGTACCGCTCGAGAGCGGTAGTACCGCCCTACCACCGCGGCAGTACCGCGCTGGGCCGGTCCCTCCTCTATCTTCTAGTCCTCCCAGGCTGGGCGGTAGTACCGCTGCCCCCTGCGGTAGTACCGCCCTCTGCGGGGCTGTTTTGGGGGTAACGGTTGGATGGGGTCCTTCTGTATAAAAGGGGGTCCCCTTCTTCCTCGTTCACCTACCTCTTCCCCCATAAGCTCCATTTTTGCCCGATCTCTCTCCCTAGCCAATCATACTTGTTGATTTGCTCGGGAGTGGTTGAGAAGGCCCCGATCTACACTTCCACCAAGAGAAATTTGATTCCACCACCAATCCCTAGCGGATCTTGTTACTCTTGGGTGTTTGAGCACCCTAGATGGTTGAGGTCACCACGGAGCCATAGTCCATTGTGGTGAAGCTTCGTGGTGTTGTTGGGAGCCTCCGATTGAGTTGTGGAGTTTGCCCCAACCTTCTTTTTAAAGGTCCGGTCGCCGCCTCCAAGGGCACCAATAGTGGAATCACGGCTTCTCGCATTGTGTGAGGGCGTGAGGAGAATACGGTGGCCCTAGTGGCTTCTTGGGGAGCATTGTGCCTCCACACCGCTCTAACGAGACGTACTTCCCTTCAAAAGGAAGGAACTTCGGTAACACATCCTCGTCTTCACCGGGTCCACTCTTGGTTATCTCTTACCTTTACTAGTGCAAGCTCATTAGTGTTACTTCTCTTGCTTGCTTGTATGTTCGTTGTTGTTGCATCATATAGGTTGCTCACCTAGTTGCACATCTAGACAACCTACTTTGTTGCAAAGTTAAATTTGGTAAAGAAAAGCTAAAAATTGTTAGTTGCCTATTCACCCCCCCTCTAGTCAACCTTATCGATCCTTTCAGATCCGTTAGAATATCGTAACCAGAACGTTCCCCCTTACTCCCCTCTTAAATCTCAGGACGAGATTTCTTGTAGTGTAGGAGATTGTGACGCCCGGATAATTAGGCTACAGTGAACCTCTGCTAATGATGCCACGTCACCTCGATTACTGTTGCTAATCTGGTGTTAGTTCGAAAACGGTTCGAATTCAAATTCAAAATCAAGCAAACAATAAAAGTTTTCAAATATTAAAACTAAAATGTTCGGAGTGAGCCAAATAATCCATATTAAATATTGGTGAAGAAACCACACTTTTGTAAAGTATTTAAATGCACTATAGTAAGTAAAACAGCAGCAACACAATTATTTAAATGCTTTTAAATACTAAACAAAAGTTTCTAGTTTATATAATCACCAAAATTTTTGGAGTAGGTGGCCTATGTTATTATGCTAATTTAGGAGTAGGGGTTATATTTTTGCAAAGCTGTTTTGCTAACTAAAATAAATAAAACAGAAAAGAAAATAAGAAAAAAATAAAAATAGAAAACAAAACAAAAATGTAAAACAAACAAAAAAAGACAGATAAAACAGAACCCCCCTCCCCGCTGGGCCACGGCCCAGATGGCCTCGGGGCCAATCAGGCCGGCCCAGCCGGCGCCCCACGCCCTCCTCCATATCCCCCCACTCGGGGAAAACCCTAGCCCGATCCCCATTTTCCCCCTCGCACTCCTCCCTCTCCCTCCTCTGCCCGATCTGGATCGAGGCAACCCCCCCCCCCCCCCCCGATCCCATCGGCCCGACGCGCCCACGACCGCGCCTCGGCGCTCGTCGCCGCCGCCGCCCGAGTCGCCATCTCGCAGGATGCCATCGCCGCTCGCCTCCCCGACCCTCGGTCGTCTCCGTCTTCCTCCTCAACCCCCGCTGCCCGAATCCCTGAACCACCCCGTGAGGCACCCCCCTTCCTCCTTTCCCCCGCGGTCACCGCCACTCACGCGCGCGCATGCCCGCGCTCACGCGTGGCCTCGCCTTGCTGCTGCTCCCCGTCGCCTCACTCGCGTCGAGCCCATGCTCTGACCGCCACCCGTCGCCGCGCGATTGCGCAAGCCCCTCGGCCCCGCGCCGCTCCGCCACAACCGGCGCCAGCCACCGCGGCCTCGTGCAGCCCCGCTGCCAGCCCGCAGCCCCTCTTCCTGCGCCCCGCGCTCACGGTGTCGCGCCGTGTTCGGCCGCGCCCGCCACTGGTCGCGCGATCGCCGTTCCCCGCCTCGGCCTGCGCCCTTGCCAAGCCCACCTCTTCCTCATGCCCGTGTGCCGCTGCCGCCGTGGCTCCTTGTTGCTCGCTGCTGCCTGTTGCTTTTCCCCGCCGCCGCTCACAGGAGGCCGCCGCCCGCGCGTGCTCTGCCGCTGCTGCCCGCCTGCCGTCGCCGTCGCCTACGCCCGCTGCTCACGCCGGCGGCCGCGCCCCAACCACCCCCCCTCGCCGTCCCCCGCCCGGCCCCGCCCGCGCCGCAGCCGCCCTGCTCGCCGGCGCTCCCGCTCGGGCGACGCCGCGCCCGGGGTCGCCCTTGTCGGGCGCCCGCCCCATTACGCCCAGCGCCCGTTAGCCCCCCTAGGCCTATGACGAACGGGGCCCACCCCCTGAGAACGAAATAAGAAAAAAAAATAAATAAATAAAAATAAATAAATAATTAATTAATTGAAATAATTAATTAGTTAGTTAATTAACGACGTGAATTTTTAGGACATGCAGCCACGCGCTGCCGTTATCACAAGCGTCGGTCCTAGCGTCGTGATTGCTACTTATTATAGCGCATTTGCCATACGTCAAACATTAATTACCAGGTTCCGTGAATACGCAGTGGTATACGCCACACCAGTGGCCCAGGGGTCATTTATGTTCGTATGAATACAAGGCCCACGTGACGGCCCAGACGATGCAAAATAACTGCTCTCGATGCTGGATGGACATAATTGAGCACTTGCACTAGCTGGAGCATGTCGCATACGACAGTGCTGCATGTGTCAGAATGAAGAGATGGCACAGTGCCACGGTACATGGTGAGGGACGATGGACAAGTTGGCACCGTGGTGAAAGCCGTGTCGGTGTGTGATTTAGCATTTAACTATAAACCATCCTCTATGCTATTATTAAATTCATTTAAAATTCCAATCAATATTATACCATTTTGTTCGTGCATTTAACTTATCATCGGTAAGATTTTCTTGTGACGCTTCTCTCATTTTCTAAATTGAACTTTCATAATCAGCCAACTAATGATGTGCATTTTTATTTTCTTTTAAATAGACCCTATCCCACTGCACATGGCGGGATTAAATGTTCAATCACACACCGAATATACACATGCAACACAGAATATGAAGATAAACCTAAGCTGATCTAGCATAGTGACAAGTTCACACTAATTCACCTCAAAATTACATTCACACTAACCAGTGGCGAAGCCAGGAAAAAGTATTAAGGGGGGCCAAGTGTTGCTTATCCTTGGCAAGGAGGGCCAGCCCACTAAAATACCTCATTTTCACAGTACATAATCACTTGTTTATATGTATACTAGGCTTAAATCAATTTTGTTAGGGGGGACCAGGGCCCCTGCTGGTCCCCTCTTGTCTCCGCCACTCACACTAACTAGCTTACTCAATACACGTTAATGATTATGTTGCAGCTGTAGAGGATGGTGCACTAAGACAAGAAGGCAGTGTGGTGCATTAATCCTAGTAAGTGAGGTAGTCAGGTGTGTTGCAGTTTGTCAACTACTAGTACTTATGATTTATCGCTCAAGTGGTCTGCTGCACATCAATGCAAAATTAACTTCAAACTCTTATGGTTTGTGGGGCATGCACAGTTATTGACCAACAAATACGTTGCAAATCATTCCTGTGAATTCTATATACACGTGAGGTGTACTATAAATACGGCACGAATCCCGAAAAAATGGAGGGTGCGGATTACATCCTCGCGTGGCACCATGTCCACTCGTGATTTATCGGTTAATTAATGAATTAATTAATTAGTTAATTAATGAAATAATTAATGAGTTATTTAAGTTAATTAATCCTATTTATTTAATCTAATTAACCTGTTAGTTTAATTAAACAGTAATTAGGTTAACCTAAACCCTAATCAACCTAATAGTGTATGACAGGTGGGTCCCACTGGACCCACACGTCAGGTTGACATCATGCTGACGTCAGCGTGCACTGTTCTGAATAATGTTGAATTAAATTAATTAAATAAATACTAAAAATGATTTAAATCTTTTAAAATTAATATAAAATAAACCGTAGCTCGGATAGAAAAACTTTATACATGAAAGTTGCTCAGAACGACGAGACAAACCCGGATACGCAACCCGTTCGTCCGTCACACATCCCTAGCATAGCGAACACGCAACTTTCCCCCTCCGGTTCATCTGTCCGAAAACGCGAAACACCGGGGATATTTTCCCCGATGTTTCCCCCTTCACCGGTACCACCTCATACCGCGTTAGGGCACCCCTAGCACCGCTACTTGTCATGTCATGCATCGCTATGCATTTGTTTGCTTAATAATTATTATTTCTTCCCCCTCTTCTCTCTGATAGACTACGAGACCGACGCCGCTGCTACCTAGTACGACTATGGTGTTGACGACCCCTCTCTCTTGCCAGAGCAACCAGGCAAGCCCCCCCCCCTTGATCACCAGATATCGCCTACTCTTCTCTATACTGTTTGCATTAGAGTAGTGTAGAATGGGCTGGGCGCACCCCACTAAGGGGCTGGTTCCCACCCAACTACATCCCATTAGGTCCTTCGGGGCAGGTGGACCCCCGGAACCCCTTCATTGGTCCCGGTACAATACCGATAAACCCCGAAACATTTCCGGTGGCTGAAGCTGGACTTCCCATATATAAATCTTTACCTCCGGACCATTCCGGAACTCCTCGTGACGTCCGGGATCTCATCCGGGACTCCGAACAACATTCGGTAACCACGTACATCTATTCCCTATAACCCTAGCGTCATCGAACCTTAAGTGTGTAGACCCTACGGGTTCGGGAACTATGCAGACATGACCGAGACATCTCTCCGGTCAATAACCAACAGCGGGATCTGGATACCCATGTTGGCTCCCACATGTTCCACGATGATCTCATCGGATGAACCACGATGTCAAGGATTCAATCAATCTCATATATGATTCCCTTTGTCTACCGGTATAGCACTTGCCCGAGATTCGATCGTCGGTATACCGATACCTTGTTCAATCTCGTTACGGTAAGTCTCTTTACTCGTTCCATAACACATCATCCCGTGACCAACCCCTTAGTCACATTGAGCTCATTACGATGATGTCTTACCGAGTGGGCCCAGAGATACCTCTCCGTCATACGGAGTGACAAATCCCAGTCTCGATTCGTGCCAACCCAACAGATACTTTCAGAGATATCCGTAGTGCACCTTTATAGCCACCCATTTACGTTGTGATGTTTGGCACACCCAAAGCATCCCTACGGTATCCGGGGGTTGCACAATCTCATGGTCTAAGGAAAAGATACTTGACATTAGAAAAGCTTTAGCATATGAACTACACGATCTTGTGCTAGGCTTAGGATTGGGCCTTGTCCATCACATCATTCTCCTAATGATGTGATCCCGTTATCAAGGACATCCAATGTCCATGGTCAAGAAACCGTAACCATCTATTGATCAACGAGCTAGTCAACTAGAGGCTCACTAGGAGATGTTGTGGTCTATGTATTCACACATGTATTACGATTTCCGGATAACACAATTATAGCATGAACAATAGACAATTATCATGAACAAGGAAATATAATAATAACCATTTTATTATTGCATCTAGGGCATATTTCCAATAGTCTCCCACTTGCACTAGAGTCAATATTCTAGTTACATTGTGATGAATCGAACACCCATAGAGTTCTGGTGTTGATCATGTTTTCCTTGTGGAAGAGGTTTAGTCAACAGATATGTGACATTCAGGTCCGTATGCACTTTACAAATCTCTGTCTCCATCTTGAACATTTTCATGAATGGAGTTGAAACGACGCTTGATATGCCTGGTCTTCTTGTGAAACCTGGGCTCCTTGGCAAGGGCAATAGCTCCAGTGTTGTCACAGAAGAGTCATCGGGCCCGACGCATCAGGAATAACTCCTAGGTCGGTAATGAACTCTTTCATCCAGATTGCTTCATGTGCTGCCTCCAAGGCTGCCATGTACTCCGCTTCACATGTAGATCCCGCCATGACGCTTTTTTTGCAACTGCACCAGCTGACTGCCCCACCATTCAAAATATACACGTATCTGATTTGTGACTTGGAGTCATCCAAATCTGTGTCAAAACTAGCATCGACATAACCCTTTACAACGAGCTCTTCGTCACCTCCATAAACGAGAAACATATCCTTAGTCCTTTTCAGGTACTTCAGGATATTCTTGACCGATGTCTAGTGTTCCATGCCGGGATTACTTTGCTACCTTCCTACCAAACTTACGGCAAGGTTTACATCAGGTCTGGTACACAGCATGGCATACATAATAGACCCTATGGCTGAGGCATAGGGGATGACATTCATCTTTTCTCTATCTTCTGCCGTGGTCGAGCATTGAGCCGTGCTCAATCTCACACCTTGCAATACAGGCAAGAACCCCTTCTTGGACTTATCCATATTGAACTTCTTTAATATCTTGTCAAGGTACGTGCTTTGTGAAAGACCAATGAGGCGTCTCGATCTATCTCTATAGATCTTGATGCCTAATATGTAAGCAGCTTCTCCAAGGTCCTTCAATGAAAAACACTTATTCAAGTAGGCCTTTATGCTTTCCAAGAGCTCTATATCATTTCCCATCAATAGTATGTCATCCACATATAATATGAGAAATGCTACAGAGCTCCCACTCACTTTCTTGTAAACACAGGCTTCTCCATAAGTCTGTGTAAACCCAAACGCTTTGATCATCTCATCAAATCGAATGTTCCAACTCCGAGATGCTTGCACCAGCCCATAGATTGAGCGTTGGAGCTTGCACACCCTGTCAGCATTCTTAGGATCGACAAAACCTTCTGGCTGCATCATATACAGTTCTTCCTTAAGGAAACCATTAAGGAATGCCGTTTTGACGTCCATTTTCCATATCTCATAATCATAGAATGCGGCAATTGCTAACATGATTCGGACAGACTTCAGCTTCGCTACGGGTGAGAAGGTCTCATCGTAGTCAACCCCTTGAACTTGTCGATAATCCTTAGCGACAAGCCGAGCCTTATAGATGGTTACATTACCATCCGGGTTTGTTTTCTTCTTAAAGATCCATTTATTTTCTATGGCTCGCCGATCATCGGGCAAGTCAGTCAAACTCCATACTTCGTTTTCATACATGGATCCTATCTCGGATTTCATGGCTTCAAGCCATTTGTCGGAATCCGGGCCCGCCATCGCTTCTTCATAGTTTGAAGGTTCACCATTGTCTAACAACATGATTTCCAGGACAGTGTTGCCGTACCACTGTGGTGTGGAACGTGTCCTTGTGGACCTACGAAGTTCAGTAGCAACTTGATCTGAAGTTTCATGATCATCATCATTAACTTCCTCTCTAGTCGGTGCAGGCACCACAGAAACATTTTCTTGAGCTGCGCTACTCTCCGGTTCAAGAGGCAATACTTCATCAAGTTCTACTTTCCTCCCACTTACTTCTTTTGAGAGAAACTCTTTCTCTAGAAAGGATCCATTCTTGGCAACAAAGATCTTGCCTTCGAATCTAAGGTAGAAGGTATACCCAATAGTTTCCTTAGGGTATCCTATGAAGACGCATTTTTCCAATTTGGGTTCGAGCTTTTCAGGTTGAAGTTTCTTGACATAAGCATCGCATCCCCAAACTTTCAAAAACGACAGCTTACGTTTCTTCCCAAACCATAATTCATACGGTGTCGTCTTAACGGATTTCGACGGAGCCCTATTTAAAGTGAATGCGGCAGTCTCTAAAGCATAACCCCAAAATGATAGCGATAGGTCAGTAAGAGACATCATGGATCGCACCATATCCAATAGAGTGCGATTTTGACGTTCGGACACACCATTACGCTGAGGTGTTCTAGGCAGCGTGAGTTGTGAAACAATTCCACATTTCCTTAAGTGTGTGCCAAATTCGTGACTCAAATATTCTCCCCCATGATCTGATCGTAAGAACTTGATTTTCCTGTCATGTTGATTCTCAACCTCACTCTGAAATTCCTTGAACTTTTCAAAGGTCTCAGACTTGTGTTTCATCAAGTAGACATACCCATAACTACTTAAGTCATTAGTAAGAGTGAGAACATAACGATAACCACCGCGAGCCTCAACGCTCATTGGACCGCACACATCAGTATGTATGATTTCCAATAAGTTGGTTGCTCGCTCCATTGTTCTGGAGAATGGAGTCTTGGTCATTTTGCCCATGAGGCATGGTTCGCACGTGTCAAATGATTCATAATCAAGAGACTCCAAAAGTCCATCTGCATGGAGTTTCTTCATGCGTTTGACACCAATGTGACCAAGGCGGCAGTGCCACAAGTATGTGGGACTATCATTATCAACCTTACATCTTTTGGCATTCACACTATGAATATGTGTAACATCACGTTCGAGATTCAATAAGAATAAACCATTGACCAGCGGGGCATGACCATAAAACATATCTCTCATATAAATAGAACAACCATTATTCTCAGATTTAAATGAGTAACCATCTCGCATTAAACGAGATCCAGATACAATGTTCATGCTTAAAGCTGGTACTAAATAACAATTATTGAGGTTTAAAACTAATCCCATAGGTAAATGTAGAGGTAGCGTGCCGACGGCGATCACATCGACCTTGGAACCATTCCCGATGCGCATCGTCACCTCGTCCTTCGCCAGTCTCCGCTTATTCCGCAGCTCCTGTTTTGAGTTACAAATATGAGCAACCGCACTGGTATCAAATACCCAGGAGCTACTACGAGCGCTGGTTAGGTACACATCAATACATGTATATCACATATACCTTTGGTATTGTCGGCCTTCTT
This sequence comes from Triticum urartu, assembly GCF_056163025.1. Taxonomy (NCBI): domain Eukaryota; kingdom Viridiplantae; phylum Streptophyta; class Magnoliopsida; order Poales; family Poaceae; genus Triticum; species Triticum urartu. Next base: position 633,583,309 of record NC_141879.1, read on the forward strand.
ATCCGCTAAGTACTTGGGGCAGTTCCGCTTCCAGTGACCGTTTCCCTTGCAATAAAAGCACTCAGTCTCAGGCTTGGGTCCATACTTTGGCTTCTTCTCGGCAACTGGCTTACCGGGCGTGGCAACTCCCTTGCCATCCTTCTTGAAGTTCTTCTTAACCTTGCCTTTCTTGAACTTAGTGGTTTTATTCACCATCAACACTTGATGTTCCTTTTTGATCTCCACCTCCGCTGATTTCAGCATTGAATATACCTCAGGAATGGTCTTTTTCCATGCCCTGCATATTGAAGTTCATCACAAAGCTCTTGTAGCTAGGTGGGAGCGACTGAAGGATTCTGTCAACGACCGCATCATCCAGGAGATTAACTCCCAGCTGAGATAAGCGGTTGTGCAACCAAGATATTTTGAGTATGTGCTCGCTGACAGAACTATTCTCCTCCATCTTACAACTGCAGAACTTGTCGGAGACTTCATATCTCTCGACCCGGGCATGAGCTTGGAAAACCATTTTCAGCTCTTGGAACATCTCATATGCTCCGTGCTGCTCAAAATGCTTTTGGAGCCCCGGTTCTAAGCTGTAAAGCATGCCGCACTGAACCAGGGAGTAATCATCACTACGCGACTGTCAGGCATTCATAATGTCTTGAGTTGCTGGGAAAACAGGTGCATCACCTAGCGGTGCTTCAAGGACATATGCTTTATTGGCAGCTATGAGGATAATCCTCAGGTTACGGACCCAGTCCGTGTAGTTGCTACCATCATCTTTCAGCTTGGTTTTCTCTAGGAACGCGTTGAAGTTGAGGGCAACATTAGCGTGGGCCATTTGATCTACAAGACATATTGCAAAGTTTTAGACTATGTTCACGATAATTAAGTTCATCTAATCAAATTATTTAATGAACTCCCACTCAGATAGACATCCCTCTAGTCATCTAAGTGATACATGATCCGAGTCAACTAGGCCGTGTCCGATCATCACGTGAGACGGACTACTCATCATCGGTGAACATCTTCATGTTGATCGTATCTTCTATACGACTCATGTTCGACCTTTCGGTCTTCCGTGTTATGAGGCCATGTTTGTACATGCTAGGCTCGTCAAGTCAACCTAAGTGTATTGCGTGTGTAAATCTGGCTTACACCCGTTGTATGCGAACGTTAGAACCTATCACACCCTATCATCACGTGATGCTTCGAAACAACGGACCTTAGCAACGGTGCACAGTTAGGAGAACACAATTCTTGATATTTTAATGAGGGATCATCTTATTTATGCTACCATCGTTCTAAGCAAATAAGATGTAAAAACATGATAAACATCACATGCAATCAAATAGTGACATGATATGGCCAATATCATTTTGCTCCTTTTGATCTCCATCTTCAGGGCGCCATGATCATCATCGTCACCGGCATGAAACATGATATCCATCATCATGATCTCCATCATCGTGTCTTCATGAAGTTGTCTCGCCAACTATTACTTCTACTACTATAGCTAACGGTTAGCAATAATGTAAAGTAATTACATGGCGTTTTCATTGACACGCAGGTCATACAATAAATTAAGACAACTCCTATGGCTCCTGCCGGTTGTCATACTCATCGACATGCAAGTCGTGATTCCTATTACAAGAACATGATCAATCTCATACATCACATATATCATTCATCACATCCTTTTGGCCATATCACATCACACGACATATGCTGCAAGAACAAGTTAGACGTCCTCTAATTGTTGTTGCAAATTTTTACGTGGCTGCTATAGGTTTCTAGCAAGAACGTTTCTTACCTACGCCAAAACCACAACGTGATATGCCAATTTATATTTACCCTTCATAAGGACCCTTTTCATCGAATCCGATCCGACTAAAGTGGGAGAGATAGACACCCGCTAGCCACCTTATGCAACTAGTGCATGTCAGTCGGTGGAACCTGTCTCACGTAAGCATATGTGTAAGGTCGGTCCGGGCCGCTTCATCCCACAATGCCGCCGAATCAAGATAAGACTAGTAGCGGCAAGTAAATTGGCAAAATCGACGCCCACAACAATTTGTGTTCTACTCGTGCATAGAAACTACGTATAGACCTAGCTCATGATGCCACTGTTGGGGATCGTTGCAGAAATTAAAAAATTTCTACGCATCACCAAGATCAATCTATGGAGCTTACTAGCAACGAGAGGGGAGGGCATCTTCATACCTTTGAAGATCACGATGCGGAAGCGTTACAAGAACGCGGATGAAGGAGTCTTACTCGTAGCGATTCAGATCACGGTTGGTTCCGATCTAAGCACCGAACAACGGTGCCTCCGCGTTCAACACACGTGCAGCCCGGTGACGTCTCCCGCGCTTTGATCTAGCAAGGAGAGAGGGAAAGGTTGGGGAAGACTCCATCCAGCAGCAGCACGACGGCGTGGTGGTGGTGGAGGAGTGTGGCACTCCAGCAGGGCTTCGCCAAGCACTTCGAGAGACGAGGAGGGAGAGGGGTAGGGCTGCGCCAAGAGAGAGGGAGACTCGTGTCTCTGGCAGCCCCAAAACCCCCACTATATATAAGGGAAGGGGAGGGGGCGCCGGCCCCCTAGATCCATCTAGAGGGGGGGCGGCGGCCCCTCGGGGGGCAGCTGCCCCCTTAGGGTTTCCAACTAGGGGACGCCCACCCCCCCCCCCCGGGGGGGCAGCGGCCCCTAGGGTTTCCAACCCTAGGCGCCTTGGGCCCTTGGGGGGGCGCACCAGCCCACTAAGGGGCTGGTTCCCACCCAACTACAGCCCATTAGGTCCTTCGGGGCAGGTGGACCCTCCCGGTGGACCCCCGGAACCCCTTCGGTGGTCCCGGTACAATACCGATAAACCCCGAAACCTTTCCGGTGGCTGAAACTGGACTTGCCATATATAAATATTTACCTCCGGACCATTCCGGAACTCCTCGTGACGTCCGGGATCTCATCCGGGACTCCGAACAACATTCGGTAACCACGTACATCTATTCCCTATAACTCTAGCGTCATCGAACCTTAAGTGTGTAGACCCTACGGGTTCGGGAACTATGCAGACATGACCGAAACATATCTCTGGCCAATAACCAACAGCGGGATCTAGATACCCATGTTGGCTCCCACATGTTCCATGATGATCTCATCGGATGAACCACGATGTCAAGGATTCAATCAATCCCGTATACGATTCCCTTTGTCTACCGGTATAGCACTTGCCCGAGATTCGATCGTCGGTATATCGATACCTTGTTCAATCTCGTTACGGCAAGTCTCTTTACTCGTTCCGTAACACATCATCCTGTGAACAACCCCTTAGTCACATTGAGCTCATTACGATGATGTCTTACCGAGTGGGCCCGGAGATACCTCTCTATCATACGGAGTGACAAATCCCAGTCTCGATTCGTGCCAACCCAACAGATACTTTCGGAGATACCCATAGTGCACCTTTATAGCCACCCAGTTACGTTGTGACGTTTGGCACACCCAAAGCATTCTTGCGGTATCCGGGAGTTGCACAATCTCATGGTCTAAGGAAAAGATACTTGACATTAGAAAAGCTTTAGCATACGAACTACACGATCTTGTGCTAGGCTTAGGATTGGGTCTTGTCCATCACATCATTCTCTTAATGATGTGATCCCGTTATCAACGACATCCAATGTCCATGGTCAGGAAACCGTAACCATCTATTGATCAATGAGCTAGTCAACTAGAGGCTCACTAGGGAGATGATGTGGTCTATGTATTCACACATGTATTACGATTTCCGGATATCACAATTATAGCATGAACAATAGACAATTATCATGAACAAGGAAATATAATAATAACCATTTTATTATTGCCTCTAGGGCATATTTCCAACATGCGACGTGTTGATCTTCCGAGGCCGGACATGACCCAGGAAAGTGTGTCTGGACAAAGGGGATCGAGCGTGTTGGGAAATGTGGTGCACCCCTGCAGGGAAGTTAAACTATTCGAATAGCCGTGATCTTCGGTAACAGGACGACTTGGAGTTGTACCTTGACCTTATGACAACTAAAACCGGTTACTTAATAAAACACACCCTTCCAAGTGTCAGATACAACCCGGTGGTCGCTCTCTAACAGGGCGACGAGGAGAGGATCACCGGGCAGGATTATGCTACATGATGCTACTTGGTGGACTTACCTTCTGCTCTCTTCTACATGCTGTAAGATGGAGGTGCCAGAAGCGTAGTCTTCGATAGGACTAGCTATCCCCCTCTTACTCCGGCATTCTGCAGTTCAGTCCACATATGATACCCTTATTCTAGTTGATACCAATGCATACATATGTAGTGTAGCTCCTTGCTTGCGAGTACTTTGGATGAGTACTCACGGTTGCTTTGCTCCCTCTTTTCCCCCTTTCTATACCCGATTGCTGCGACCAGACGATGGAGTCCAAGAGCCAAACGCCACCGTCGACGACGACTCCTACTACACTGGAGGTGCCTACTACTATGTGCAGCCCGCTCACGACGACCATGAGTAGTTTAGGAGGATCTCAAGCAGGAGGCCTGCGCCTCTTTCGATCTGTATCCCAATTTGTGCTAGCCTTCTTAAGGCAAACTTGTTTAACTTATGTCTGTACTCAGATATTGTTGCTTCCGCTGACTCGTCTATGTTCGGGCTCTTGTATTCGAGCCCTCGAGGCCCCTGGCTTGTAATATGATGCTTGTATGACTTATTTTATTGTAGAGTTGTGTTGTGATATTTTTTCGTGAGTCCCTGATCTTTATCATACACGTTTGCGTGTATGATTAGTGTACGATTGAATCGGAGGCGTCACACCGGTCGGGAGAGATGGAAAAAGGCGCCCAATCAAGCACCTCAGTTTGTCCCCATATGGTCGTGTTGTCCACAAATCCCCATATGCATACTAAATATGGGGAGGATATGTGGATGTCTGGGCAGCTCTCCACGTGGGACGCGTCCCACCCTAGACCATCTTTTCTCTTTCTTTATTTTTTTCTTTTCTCTTTCTCTCTACACTCAACTAATCACATGCATTTGATCATACAATTTGGGGAGGACGTAGGGGACATGATTGTATACATGCACAAACGAAGGCTAAAAACGGACGCGCTTGGTAACTGATCGGGCACGTCCGTGAATGTTTGAGGATCAAAATTAAGCAATCATAGTTGTCGATGATCTGATCTAACCTTTAGCTTAACTTCTTTTTTCTTCACTCTGGGTCCTGAACTCGTGCACATCTTTCCAGAGGCAACATCTTTGTTACTGTTCCATTTATAGTTTACAAGATGTAGTTTTGGGGACGTGAATTTTTGGGACATAGTGCCACGCGAGGATGTTATCCTGACCGGCGGATGCTGCTATGCGATTAGCACTTAATATAGTAATTAATTGATTACTGCGGCAATACATAGAGATAGGTGAGCGACTATACAACGTATGTACATAATATCAGTTTGTCCTCTTGCCGAAATGAATGTCTTAACTACTGATACATAAATGCAGGAGGGGGATCTAATGAATGTTGTAGAAAGTGTTCATTTAAGTGAGCAGCCGGGGTGGGGTGCAACGTCTTAATAGTTCACTCAATGCACCTGTGGACTCATGTGATTATGATTATATTTGATTTTTGTTTGCTTAGCTCGACCATTGTTAATGCATGTCTAGCTAGACTAACAACCATGGGCTTCTCCCTCTCCCCTCACATGGCCATGGAGGTGCCCTGTTGTTCTGAACCACACCACACTCATCATCTGCCGCATGTTTGGACAGCAGATTAGGGGAAAAGAGCGACCTCCTTTGGCTGATCTATTCGGATAGAGGAGCTGATGAACAGTAAGGTATGGAGGTGGAGCACATGAACTGACTGTAAGAACTATGCAAGGAAAATGAGGGAGACGGGGAGCTGCTCGCTGGATAGTGGATGGGAGGAGGATTAGTGAGGAGCTACGGGATGAGATGGGTTGAAGAGAAAATGCAGAGTGGTGGTGCAGGTTGCCGTTGGACATTGCTCGAAATAAATGAGAGATTAACTCTTCTTGTCAGCCTAGTCGGTCCGGTGCAATTATTGTTCTCTGAGATACGCCCCTAATACCATCTTTGTGAGTTGCATGAAGAAATTATACATAATTTATGGTATGCAAACCGCACGAATCTCTGAGTTATTAACGTCCTAGATATCATCCTCGGGTGGCTGCATGTCTACTCGTGATTTATCGTAGTTTTGGCCGCTACCTTCCTTTTTTTCTTTTTTGCGGGGAGGCTGCTACCTTTCATGTGTACTTCCTCTATTTCCACTTTGTGAAAAAACGTTCTATATTCCAATGAATAAGGCGTGTATGTTTTTAAAAATCTAACTTTGACTATAACTTAAATCGATAGTATATATTTTTTGTGAATTAAAAATTATAACATTGAATACTTCTTTTCAATAAGAATTCAATATATAATATTAATCAAATATAATATACATTCAATATGTAATATTAATCAAATATAATCCACATTTGATTGGTCTAATTTATGATCAAAATTAAAAATTTAGGATACGTGCTCGTCTCATTCATTGGAATGGAGGGAGTAGGTTAGTAAAAGCAATGAAAAAAGTGTGTGCTCAAACTATTTCCCAAGCCAAATGTGATGGTAAAGTTCTACCAGACGAATCCTAATAGTTCGTATTTTGACCAAAAAATAGTTTTAGTATTGTACATCAGTTTTTTCGTTCTAAACTTGAGCTTTTGGAGCGGGGACAATGCGTGGAAAAGTTTTTTTACCAGAGCTGGGAGCTACCGATGAAGCATCCATCATTGATTCTTGGCGACCAACGTATAAAGTCAGAAAGGTTCTCTTGTGCAATGCATTCCTATATACAACTGACACCTTCTGACAAAAACCTGACCACAGCCCCACTACTTTTATACTCCCTCCATTCCATAATGTAGTGATTCCTCTATCCTCGTGCTTCAACTTTGACCGTAAATTTAACTACCAAGACCGATTGCGGCGGGAGCAAAAGTTATATCAGTGAATTCGTATTCGAAAGAAGTTTTCAATTATATAATTTTTTCTCCCGCCGCAGTCGGTCTCGTTGGTTAAATTTATGATCAAAGTTGGACCTCGGGAAGCGCGGGCGCACTATATTTTGGAATGGAGGGAGTATCTAGTACTGCATGCACACTCACATTCCTCTTTACCCATAGAGAAACTAGCATTTATTTTCTTGTGAGATATTAATTCACCGATCTCTTTTAAACAAAAATCTGGTTATTTCATATTTTTATATAGTTGAGTTCTTGACAATGAGATCTTTAAAACAAGACTAATCTTGACTATATTTCAAACGATTTCAAAAAACCGATTTTACTCATTAGAAAAACAATTTGGCTCATTTCAATCAACAAAAGTTTACTCATTCCAAACAAATTATTTCACTAATTTGAAAATACAGATTCACTCATCTACAGAATGATTTCACTATTTTGAAATACTAAGTTTCAATCTTTTTAAAATATGATAGTGAAATCTTCTTTTTGAAGAAACGAAATCAGTTCTTTGATAGTTGAAATAATCAGTTCACTCATTGTGAAATATGAAATTGGAATCGGAATAACTGAAATGACATTGCAAAAAATTAAAAATTATTTATGCACTCTTTTGAAATACCAAGTTTCAGTATTTTGTAAAATATGATAGTTTATGTTTTTTAATGGATTGAAACCTTCTTTTTTGAAGAATTGAAATCGTTTCTTTGAGAGTTGAAATAATCAGCTACAATCATTGTGAAAAATGAAATTGGAATTGGAAAAACTGAAAAGACATTGTAAAAAAAACTATATAACAAGTTACACGTATTTCACACCAAAATATGTGTCAAATGTATGGAAAATAGATTTCACTCATTTCAAATATTGGTCCTGAATTTTAAAAAAGCTTTTTTACTTTAGGAATCTGGTTTCGCCCATTTCTAAAAATTATCAGCATAGAAAAACAATTTCACTCATTTTAGAAAACACATTACGCTCATTTTGCAAAACTAATTTCAATGTGAGTTTACCAAATATATTGAAATGTATTTCAGTCATCACAAATATCAATTTCAAACACTGAAAAATGCAATTTCACACAAAATGTTGGTTACATTCCACTTTTTCAAATAACTTATTTCACTCATTCCAGAAAAAACATTACACTCACTCAATTAAAATACTATATTTCACTTGTTTCAAAAAACACATTACACTATTTTAAAAAAATAGATTTCACCCATTTCACGCATTTTTAGAAAACATGTTACACTCACTTAAAAATATAAATTTCACTATTATGAGAACGCACATGATGCTCTCTCATTTGAAGTACTCCTATATTTCGATCGTTTCAAAAACTGATTTCACTCATTTCAAAATATATTATTTAAAAACTAATTTCATTGTGTATTTCCGACAAAATTGAAACGCATTTCACTGATCACAAATATCAGTACCAAACACTAAAATAAGCAGTACCACATAAAATATATTGAGTGAAATTTGTTAATTGAAACGTTGAAAATTAAAGGTGTTTGAAATATATCCAAGATTGGTCTTGTTCTAAAGGTCTTGGCGCTATTAATTCAAAATTATAAATTATTTCAAAAACAAAATTATTACTTGAAAGATATAAATGATTAAAGTTGTCATGGGGTGAATAAAATGATGGTTTTGTTGGTCCGACAGGAGGGAGTGAATGTGTCATAACTTGTACCCGTGTGAAAGAAAAAGAGAAGGATAGGACAATGCATGCCACCTTTATCTGCCAATGGTAGAACCCGCAAGAGAGAAATACCAACACTTCAAGCCAGGAAAAGATGTCAAATACGTGCAACTGTATTGGGATACACATCATGTGGCAGAACCTCATTGGGTGTGTGTTGCCGGTAGCTCCCGTTCCCGGTAAAAGTGACTTTGCGGGACAGTGCGTTGTATAGAAATGCTGCAATGTTGCCGGTCATGCTCTGCGTCGGCGACGGTCACAGTGGCCAAAGGCCCAACTTCTTTTTTTGAGACAAGCCAAAGGCCCAACTGAGAGACGAGTGCGACATACAGTACGGCATGCTGATGGATGGGGTTCGCGGAGATAAACGCGTGGGAAAGCTGTAGGCGCGGAAGGGGTCGCCGGCATGGGGTTCGCGGAGATAAACGCGTGGGAAAGCTGTAGGCGCGGAAGGGGTCGCCGGCATGACCGCCGTAGCCAGCACCCAGCAACGAGGACGTGGTGCTGCTACGGCGGACTCGCCTTCTGTCCCGCCTCCGCCGCTGTCAAGGTACAGCTTCAGGGGGGCCGAACACATGGTGGGCATCAGAGCATCACTGAAACTTCCAAGGAAAACACCCCACACGCGAATTCAGTACCACAAGCGAATAAACGTTGACAAATTCGAACAGATCTGGGTTTTTCCACCGCACCTATGTTAACATTGCAACGCCAAAAATGAAGAACAAACAATTTCCTCAAATCAGAGAGATTTCTGACATTTTCAACACAGATCTACATCGAAACAGCGATCACTGTCACTACAGAGCACTACAACGCCTAGGCTAATGGGTGCGCGTCTCTCTCTAGGCCTTCTTGTCGGCCTTCTTGGGGGATTTGGCGGCCTTCTTGGGCGACTTGGGCTCCTTCTCCGCGGTCTTCTTGGGCAGCAGCACCGGGTTGATGTTGGGCAGCACGCCGCCGTGCGCGATGGTCACGCCGGCCAGCAGCCTCCCGAGCTCCTGGTCGTTCCGGACGGCCAGCAGCAGGTGCCTGGGCACGATGCGATACTTCTTGTTGTCCTTGGCGGCGTTCCCGGCGAGCTCCAGCAGCTCCGCGGCGAGGTACTCGAGGACGGCGGCGAGGTAGACGGGGGCGCCCGTGCCGACGCGCTTCGCGTACCGGCCGTTCTTGAGGTAGCGGCCGATGCGGCCGACGGGGAACTGGAGCCCGGCCTTGACCGACCGCGTCACCGACTTCTTCCTGGGCCCGCCGGCCTTGCGCCCGGCCGCGCCCTTCTTCGCCTTCGCTCCGGCTCCGGTGGCTGAGGCGTCCATGTCTGGCGGCCGGTGCTCGTCGGGACGCGGGAGAGGAGGGAAGGGGAATTGGTTGGTGATTTGGGATTTGTGTTCTGACGGGAAGAGATGAGGATGGCTGGGTATTTAAAGGAACGGTGGTGGGCCCGTCGATCCGCGTGCACGGGCATTCGACGGTTGGATCGCGAGGGAAGCGAACGGCTGCGATGTCCTCTGGGTCAAGATATGGATTTGTTGTAGTAGTATGTGTTTGTTGATGGTTTAATCATAACGTGCTTGTTTTTCTACGGGAATCTCCAAAGCAATACACAAACCACCCTCAATCATTTAGACAGTTTGGACCTATTTTTGTCATCCGGCGCACCCTTTATCAGTTTACAATCTGGTTCAGATGTGTTTTTTCTCATGAACCAAAGACACACTGGGGTTTTTATGGGCGTCTGGCCGTTGTCATGCCCGCTTCTAACTGCCCAGACCCATCAAAAACCCCTTTCTCGCGCCCGCACGTGTTCCCTCTGAAGCCAGATGTCCGCATTCATGTCGACCCAGAGCGAACGCGACCCCTCACTGGAGCCGGCATTGAAGCGGCTTGCTGGCCACACGCCTTCTCTCCGCATTGAAACAACATTTGTCCGCCGCCTACCTCCTTTAAACAGGCGTGTGTGTTGAGGAACTACTATGACGCCCAGAGCGCCACACATCTGTTCCTGTGCCGACGAGCATTAAATGCCTTTTCCGACTGGCTCCTCGCATCTGCCTGCTATGTAAATGTGTCCATGTGCCGAGCAAAAAACACACCTCGCCTCCACTCTCTCCACATCCTCCTTCTACAACACCCGCCATGGCCTCCGGCGAACATAAGAAGTTCTCTATCGTTGCAGCCGCCTGGGTTGCTCGGCGAGCCAGCTCGGTACAGGTTGGCTTGCATGCAAAACCTCCAGATCTGGCGTCACCACCACTGCCATCGCCACTCCCTCCTTGCCCATTCAGGTTGGACAACTCCGTCTCTCGGCAAATCCGACGCGTGCAATGGCGGCAACGCGTCAGGCCGGTGGGGAAAGAAGCCATGTCGATGCAGGCCGGCATGCGCACGACCACCGCAGACGGCGAGGAAAAGTAGATGATGGGAGACGTCCATCGCTTGGGTCCCACGAAAGCCATCACCACCGCGGCGCCTGGTTACACAGCTGGTGTCTTGCGCTGAGCGGGGCCATAGACCACGGCGTCCATCAATTCCCCAGCCCAAAAACACCTCGATTCGTGCTTCACATAAAAAGAAGGGAGGCTATTCTTCCCCTCTTGCTGAAGCATATCCCTCCAGGGCATCCGATAGTCCAATGAGCGGGCTGCCGAATATAGGGAAGACATGTCGTGAGAGCGGCGATCCGCCGCGTAGACTAGTTCTACCGCAACGCGGTATAGTTTTGTTAAAATATGCTCGAAATGTAAATGTTTTTGTCCTGTTTGAATAAAAATCATCTGGTTTGCATGTAATTTGTCTGATTTGTTTAACACCAATTTGAAAAGTATGCAAATAGCATTGGATGGCCGGCTCCCACATCCATGTCCGTGAACTGGCCCCCCTATCCGCGGACATATGCGGTGTCTGGTTTGCGGGAGATGCCCTTACTAGGATGTACTCTGCATAAATAAAAATATTTCAGGTTGAATGGTGAAACTATTTTTTTGCAGTGTTCTTGCATTGTCACGGTATCTCTAATGTCATGCATCAAACAACCTGTAAACGTCTATAACCGTCCGGATTGCACTGTTCGAATACTTTGTGCCCTCCGGCGCCGTCCATCGAACGTCCGTGGACTTGTCCGCGCATCCGAATTCATGAAAACCAAAAGCAAACCTGGCGGAGGTTTGCGGACGTCCGGACAGCAGCCATGTCGGATTCTGATACCCCAGGCCCATAGCCCCCCCCCTCCCACATGAATCCTAGTTTTTCTCACTCTGTCCCTTCGCCCTTGTTGTGTATCCGCGTAGTCCGAGGTCCCTGTCCCTGGAAGAAACCTAGAAGAGATCATAACACAATTCTTTTCGCCACCGGTGAAGCCTCGACGACTCAAGTCGCGACTCACCTAAGACGATGCAGATCTTCGTGAAGACCCTAACGGGTAAAACCATCACGCTGGAGGTGGAGGGCAGTGACATCATGGACAGCGTCAAGGGCAAGGTCTAGGATAAGGAAGGGATCCGGCCAGACCAGCAGCAGCTCATCTTCGCCGAGAAGCAGCTGGAGGGCGGTTGCTTGCTAGCGACTACAACGTGCACAAGGAGTCGACGCAGCACCTGGTGCTCCGCCTCCGCAACGGCACCACCATCAAGGTCAAGATGCCCATCGCCAAGGAGATCGACATCGACATCGAGCCACCGACACGACCGACAGGATCAAGGAGCGTGTTGAGGAGAAGGAGGGCATCCCGCCCGTCCAGCAGAGGCTCACCTTTGATGGCAAGCAGATGGCCGGCGACAAGATGGCGCAAGAGTACAAGGGCAAGGGCGGCTACGTGCTCCACCTCGTGCTCTCCCTCAGGGGGCGGTGCCTGCTAGAATTTGGGTCTTACAGTCGCTCGCTTTTTCATGAGGGTGTAGCTTTGGTTTGATTTCTTGCATATGATTCCCATCCGTTCATATATTTTTACCACCAATCCACTAAACCAAAGATATGAAAAATTGTTTTGAGCAAAACGTTGCCTCGCCGTTTGCATAAAGATACTTGCACTAACCAATCAAAGATATGCAATTTTTACCGCTATAAGGCACGGCGCTGACCGTCCGACTGGATCGGACGAGACCCAGGCGGGAATGTTGTCCGGCATTCAGTCGTAGAATGGACCAATTTTGATCCCCAGAAAATGTAATGGACCAATTTCGCCTCCAGGCTACGCCCTGGTTGACTCTATATCTATCGTCGTAGAAAATGGTTTTTCTTTTGGGTGAATTTATTTGTTAGGCCGGTTAAGTTAATATATAATGCCAATAGGTTTTGGGCCGAGTTATGAAAATGTTTTCAGTGTATTTTCTGCTATATTATGACAATGTAAATTATTTATGCACTATTCAAATGAGAAATATGAGCCCAAATTTATGTTGAAAGTTACTTTAATGATGAGAGAATTTTATAACGTTTTTCCGTGGGTTATAATGGACCTAATTATGGTATCAATCATTTTATTTATCTTTAGTGCTTTCTAAGTTGTTTCAGTTCCTTTTATGTTTATGCATTGAAAATAAATCTAGTATTATGCTAAAATCATGTTTTCATTTTTTGAATACGGTTGAACCAATTGGAAATTATATTAAAAATTCATGTGGCATTAATGTTAAAAATGTCATTTCATGGCAATTTTTTAATGATGATCACCTTTTAGCATCATTTTAATGTGAAAATTCATCTTGTAACATGATATATTCACCATTATTACTCACTCACTAAATTTTCCAAAAAATATTATTTGGAAATTTTAGTTTAGTGTGGTGTTTATGTTGATGGCATCCTTGTGGTATTTTTTTAATGATACGATCATTATCAACAAGCACATGCCACCTTAAGGAAATGTTAATTTTCGTGTGGTTTGGTTTTCCACACCGCACCATGCGGCACAATATGTTTGGACGACATGCCTAATGGGCAAAATTAATGTTTTCTGATGTTGCACTTTATCTTATTGAATGCACTGTAGAACTAGAATGGCGTTGACAAAATTATGGTCGATTCTCTAAACTAGCTCGCTCCAGAATAAGTATAATAGAGGGTGACTCGCTCTACTACTGAATACTCCCTCTGTATCAAAATAAGTGTCTCAACTTTATATAACTTTGTACTAAAGTTAGTACAAAGTTTAGACACTTATTTTGGGACCGAGGGAGTATAAACTAGCTACAGTTGGTAAGTTCTTTGTCAAGTGATTAGAGATAAGTTTACGAGGCGAATATTCTTTTCCCTGATTAAAATTTCATCAAAAAGGGAGCTAACCTCTACACAAGAAGCCGGTCCATAAAAGTTACGGTCTCAAATGTAAGCAGTCCAACACTGAACAAACACTTGTTTCAAAAACGGCGCGGCAAGTCGCACAACCGCTTCTAGTAAGTACACTATTCTTCAACTGTCCGAAATTTCAACCAGACTGTAGCCAATCTATTGAAAATGGAACACAAAATTTAACGATGAAATCCACGTGACTTTTACAACCCCTGCGACCTTTCTGTGGTCCATCTAAACTCAAACATGTGAGAGAAAAAACAAGAAGCAAGCAAAAGATGCTCCGCAATTGCTTACCGAAAGTTGTTATACAACTATTGCAACAGATAAAAAATCTCTTAATTTTATTAAACAAAAGTCAGCTAATGTACAAAGCATGCGAACAATGTAATCTGCAGAAACTAGTATTCTTGTAGTGTTATATGGGATCAAACCTGAATTTTGTTCACATGTTATTCGGAAGATTTACGACATGTGCTAAACCAAATATACTCCGGGTGCGCAGCAAAATGCAGCAAGTCGCCTGCATTTTCATTTTCTGAGTAAACATGGGTGCATTAGCATCGCCATATTCAGAATGATAGGTGCTAATGAAAATGACGGAAACTTATAGGCCGAGTGTCTGGGCGCATCAGCATCACCATGTTCAGAATTCAACCTTTGTGAAAACACAAATTCATTTTCTGCTGATGGACTCAAACTTTCAACAGAGTTTCATCTAAGACACCACATCTGTGCCAACACCAGATGCTTCATCTAAGACTAAGAGAAATGCAGGTGGCAACATTGAAGTAGTGTCCATTGCCGAACACATTACAGACTAGTGTCACTGCACCACTGATCAAACAGTTTCGGAATATTAGAACCGTGATGCCAACGCAAATAGGTTTCTTATTATACTGTCTGGAGAACAAACCAAGTTTAGCTAGTAGAAACACAACAACTGCTGGAAGGAACTGGGTTCTAATGTGCCGCAGTCATACCCAAAATATACGATACTTGTGCCCTGTTTTAGGGCAACCCAAAATAAAATTCAGCAACTTTTGGTTTTGGGGCAACTGTTTTGGCCGAAGAGGGACTTCATCAAATTCATACTGACACAGATTTTGTTAGATCTGGTATAGGAGGCACTGTGGTGGCTGTATGCATGGACTCTTCTAGAAATTACTTGATCATGTACGCTAGTAATTGTAGGGAAGCTCTATCTTTGGCGGATGATCTTCTACTTCACAATTTTCTAGTGGCTACTGATTCTAAGCAGGTGGCTAATGATATCAACATGGGCTGCGCTGGTATTCATGGTCTGATTGTAGCTGAGATTAAGTTAAGGACAACCAAATTTAATTGTAGTTTTTGTTTCTGAGGGTCAGGCCTTGAATAGAGAAGCCCATTTACTAGCCAAGCTTTCTGATTCTTTAGATTGTGGTACACATGTTTGGTTGGGACAACCTCATGATCGCAGTTATTTTCCCAGTTTTGTGAACTATGAATAACAAAGTTTGGTGGTTCTTAAAAAATGAAGTTGCTGGAGCCGTTTTTTGCCCTCCAAATAGTCAAAAAACGACTGAGATGCTCTTACAGAAGTTACTGAGTGAACAAAACTAGTGTACCCCAAATGGCTAGGATTGTCAGGTAATAGTACTGAAGCATGTTAACCAGAAACATGTAAAGATACCCTAAACAGTTCAAGAGTGTCCACGTATGATTCACTCTAGACTGTTGACCGGGTCTTGGCCCATTCCTCACACACAACTTTTCGACAAACTTTATTCAAGCCCTACAATAAGCCTACTAGACGGTAAGCAAAGTCGACCAAGTCACCTTCACTGAGATCAACCCAAAACCAGTCTTTATCTCTCGAGTATCAAGTCCATGCATGTCTGCCTTGAAGGAACAACATCGTTCCACTGAACCAGATGGCCCCGAGGCCACCTTGAACTTCAAAACCAGAGTGGAACCATCCACTACAGCAACCACAGACCTCTTTAAATGACGTGACTCGCCAATTGTACCATTGAACAGCCGAATTCCTTCGTTATAACCACCAATAAAACAACGCAAGCATAGATCAAAGCTGCTCTGCACCTCTAACACAACAACTTCAATATTCGCCATGACTGCGTCATCGACACGTGCTATGGTTAAGTCAACCGCACCACAGTCGCCTTGGATGCGATTTTTCAATGCACAATTCCATGGGCCCAGGTCGTCTATGTCCGTTACACCATCAATCAGCTGGTAATCATCCCTTTCTTCCTCGCCTACCTTGATCCGCATGTCATATTCCACTAGAATAGTGGAAATCAAATCTATCCCTCGCTTAGGGCCAGCCATGTCGATGAGAGAACCCTACAAATTTGTTACTGTTTAGTAGCTCTTCATATGGAAGTAAGAAACAACTAAAGCTTTATACTACCTCTGTAAGACGTTTTGGCAATTCAAATTGAACTACCAAAACACTTATTATACTCCCTCCGTCCGGAAATACTTGTCGGAGAAATGGATGAATCTAGACGTATTTAGTTATAGATACATCTAATTTTATCCATTTCTCCGACAAGTATTTCGGGACGGAGGGAGTATTTAGGAACAGAGGGTGTGCTTCTCTAAGCTGTTTTACTAGCAATATTAATTTTGTGATACTTTACAATTGCTGACCAACATCTTTGCCACATATCAAACTGACTGGTTACATAGTGTACACCAGTGTTTGGGAGGGGAAATTGGCCCTCGGTATTTATTTGACATTGTTCAGATCCCAATTTTTACATAAGCATGTCGAAATGAGAAGAGAAAACAAAATGACTTAATAGTGATGCAATGATTCATGCTGGTGTGTTAAGTAGAAACTAAGAGCCCGAACTATTCTATTTGATTTTGTTTAGAATACATGATATACTCACTCAGTTCCATAATTTATAAGTTTCTCATAGTAAATCACCTTTCCACAATATAAACTTGGTGTAATGGTGGCCTAAACAATCCAAACTACCATTCTGCTAGGTCTGTACTGATAAATCACAAGACTTGAGAGTGCTTGCTGTTCCATACATACACTAGGTTTGGCCTTACAATGTGAAATGAATAGATTTGACATAAGGCAGGTATTTGACACCCCCCCCATTCCATACTGTATAAATCATTTCCTCAGATGGTTTCGCCCACACTGCAACATCCACCTAATGTGAGAACTTCCCCAGTGGGTACTTTATACCATATGGAATGCTTCAAGGGGACAAATACATTGTTTTATACTTGAGGGGGTTATTAAGTAGACTTATTGCTTGAAATAATCGTAGGTAAGTATGGATTTGCACCTGCTTCACAATGATGGGATCATCCCTGCTTATATTAACAACATAATTGCGCAATGTATCCAGATAATCTCGCACTGCTATGTATCCATACAACTCTACTGGGCCAAGATCCACAGTAAGTTCAGCCAACTTTAATGAGAAAATTTGTAACACGCGATTAGGTAGATGCCGAATGCATTCTCCATTGCGGATGTCGCAATCTGTGGGATCTGGTAGCCGAGCTTCATAAAAAAAGTAAAGAAATAAGTTAAATTGTAATGGAAAATAATACAGGAAAAAAATAGTTGTCATACAAAAAGTAAGCGTGCCACTAGAGGATTCCATGGCCCTATTGGAAGTTTCCTTTTCATCCAAATGGAAATTATCGATGTTCTTTTTACTATGAATTTCACTCCATCAAAGGTTTTTGTTTTAGGAAACCCAAAGAAAAAGCGGGTAACATTTCATCATGTCAGCAAGTAAAGGTCCATTTCGCCCTCCCAGATTATTTCATAACCCCCTAAATTTATTTATTTGTTATGTCTACCCCAAGAATTACTAAAACAAGTCAATTCAGCCCTTGATGAAAAATATTCTATTGTTTCACTTTCTAGAAGTCTTGTTGTAAGTTAGTTTTTTTATTTTGATGGTAGATAACATCACAGTCTATATAATAAAAATCATAATTTTCCATCCTGCATACTTGGGAGCAACTAAACCTACTTCAATGCTCATGGTACAAAAATATGTGCTAGAAATGCAAGTTTATGAACATATTTCTGTACGGTACATGGTGACAACAAAAAGGATAAAAACCAGTCATGTGGCGAACTGAGCTGGGGGGTGGGTTGGTGGAGGCCCAGGATAACCAAACTAAGGTAATGCAGGAATCTGAAGAATTTCCTCTCCTACCTTTGCAAAACCTAACAAATGCAACTCCTGAATGCCAATGCATCTACATTTAACTTGTAAAAGTAAGGAAAGTAAAGAAAAAAAGCCAGATGATTTCAACTGAGAACACATCAGTTGACACTATAGCTTAAAAAGGTGCTTGTAACAAATTGAAATAGGTAAAGAGAGATTATTTACTTACTCTCACTAGGGTCATCAACATTATAATCCCTTTTCCACAAATGAGTGTTCCTGTATAAAGAACCATCACGGTGTGTGCTTTTTGGAAGAATTCCCAGGTCAAGTACATCATCATCTTCTTCGGCATCGCTTGCTACCAATGCGCTCCTTCTATTGGTTGCACTCCTTCCGTTTTCATCACAACCAGAGATGTCCACAATATTCGAAGATGCATCATGTTTGCCGGCTATAGTATTCATATCTTGCAAGGTTGTCCCACTAGTCATGCTCCGAGATCCAGGTGGAAATCTATCACCAAAGAGAATAAAGAGCAAATCTGAGCACCCGACAGAAAATTCAATTCTTTTTCGGTTCCCCTTTTATAATCATCGGATTAACTATAAGACCCCACACCCCCTGCCTTATTTACAAAAATCAACACATAAGGATAATTAAAAGGGATTTTTCTCGAATACGCTCAGATAATTAAAAGGGGTAAAAAACCACAGTTGGTCAGAATCCAGATCCAAAACTATAATAAGAAACTAAAGGCGAAAAATTTGGCATCAGATGATGAGAGCATACCGGGAAACACGACGGACAGGTAGATCTGGAACCATCATGAGAGGGAAACCTCGCCGTGCAAGCGGTGGTGGCGACCAGTAAGGCGGGGCAGAGGCCATGAAAGAGAGGAGAGGTCGCGAGGTAGAGGAGAGGCGGCGCAGTGGGTCATGAGAGATGGCGATGCCAGGTCGCCGGAGGAGACGAAAAATCTGACAGAGGATTGGCATCTGAGCGCGCGGCGGCGGGAGAGGTGGGGTGTGCCGGTGTGGAGAATGGGGAGGGGAAAGGGCTGAACGCACGGGGCCGGTCTTCTTTACTCTCTTATATCAGATTTTCGCTTTTGCAGAAAACCCTAGATAATTATTGATAATCAACCCACAGGACAATTTCAAGTCAGATTTTCGTTTTGTTAGGAAATTCCATGATAGTTGGGTTAATCAACATGCGGTACATATCAAATGCTTTTTTAAAAGTATCCGTACCTTTTAAACCATGATTTCAAATTTAATATGTTATATACAATTTAATTAGAAAAACTAATCATCAACCCGTGCACCAGCACGGGCTAGAACGTTTGTTGTCACTGTATTTTGTGTTGTTGGTCAAGGATATTTGTACTTGCTACTTTTGTACCAAATAGTGTCTAAATTTACTTTTCACATATTAGTTACGTATAGGGATACATATTTTTTTGATGATGTTTTAATTGTTAGACAAAATGATAAATCCTCAAAGTCTTGCAAATCCAAAATGCAATCATAGTCTTATAATTTTTTGAACAAACATGCAATTTTATCTACTAAGATCGGAATATACAATTCGTATAAATAGACGTGTGTATATGGAAAGCTTAAAACCAAATTCAATAATTGATATTTCTCTTTAAAAAATACAATAATGCAACCGCAAGTTCGGGGACCCATAAAAGCAAAATACTGCTTCACCGTATTTTAGAACAATAATGAACATGTAAAAAACAGAATGGAGTTGAATATCCCATGTTGATTCCTATACATAACAAAAAGTAAGTAGTAAAACATTATCGTCCAAACAAAATGTTAATTTACAATGCTTTGGCTTTCAAGGTTAATCATCCAGTGCATTGCACATTTCAGAATTAACATCCTCTACAAAGCAACATAGCTTGGCAAATATGAATGCAAATATCAAGGATTACCGCAATGCAGAATTATGGAACAAAAATTGTACGCCAGAATATGAAACTTAACAACACCGAAAAATCCCCCAACTAAGAGACAGTTAACCCCGTATTATAGTACATCTTGGAATGTAATATTAGTACCCCTGCCCAGGTATTCTGTAGTACTACCCAGCATAACCAAGATAAATATGAAGGATGGTTGGACACCAAAGATAATGCCTTCAATATTTTGTTTAGAATGCTAGTGACTTGTTTTCTGGAAATAACGCTACAGGCTAACTGCAATAGAAAAAAACAGGATTGTCACTGGGCCTATTTCAATTTAATATATTATCACACCATCGTCACCAAAAGAAATTAGAAAGTCATATATTCAAAGGCATGCTTCTAACCACATTATCAAGAGAAACTAATTCATAGTACACATATTTACGGTTTACGACTTTTTCCAAGAAATAATAAGACAATGATTTGAAAGGTCGTAACATTCACGGTGTATAAAATTATGGAAAACGTATTTCAACACGAAAGTTCCATCAAACATATTGTTTAGACATTATGTATGATTTCTAATATATGGGGCACAATCGAGTTAATCACACAACATCTAAGCATTGGTATACCATAGGACTGAAACTTCAGCAATTTGAAGAAAACAAAGCAAGGAATCTTTGGACAATAACTTGGAAGTAATTAAGGGAACACAAAAATATATTTTTGGATACATAGCGATGTTCTTTCACACAAAAAAAAATGCTGAAGCTCGTTGATAAAATGAACACATGGTTGGATACTCGTCAATCCTCCATCCTACCTTTTTTTATTTCCCAAACGGAATTAATATTTAGTACCACATAATAGTAGGACTTTAAAAAAACTCATGGTAAGGTCGGTGATCCATCTTCAAAATTTTAATTATATTTGATATATCAGTAGGTGACGGGTTATCTATAATCTCTAAATAGTTCATCCCCACTATCCTATTTCTCTTAACATGCAGTCTATCCACCCCATTTAAACATGCAACCATTCCATGTAAGCACCGATGCCACATCAGCAACTTTTATGAAACGCACACGCATACATGTACAGAATAGCAGCTTTATCTCCATTATTTCATGAAGCAGGCGGAGAGGTCCCACATGTGAAATGATCTTCCATGTGATAGAACAACTCTTCCTCTCCCAATAACCTCCCTATATTCAATTGGAGCTTACATACCTATTAGAGCAACTCCACTCGTTCGGCCCCCAAGCGCAGCGGCCGGCGCTATTTCGGGCCATCGCCCGGCACTTTTTAGGCACTGGGGGCGATCTAGGTCCCAGTCACGACCCCAGGGGCCGGCCCCAAGCCGTTTAAATTCAAACATGACATTTTCCGCTACCAAAAAATGCCACAAGTCCGGCGATCAGCGCCATAAAGTCCGGCGATCACCATGCCACAGGTCGGCGACCAAGTAACTTGAAAGTTCGGTGTTCAAAAAGAAGGACGCGTAGGCAATGCATCAAACATGGGCGACCTGTGCGTTCCTGACATGTTTGGCTCGTGAAATCTTAATAGTGGTGGGGTTGGTAGGCGTGGTGGCGATCACCCAACTCGTCCATTTTTCTTTTGCATGCCTCCTCATTTGGTGGATGTGTGACGACCATCGGGACACGGTTGCTTCGACCACTCTCCTACGACAGTGTAACTGGATGGATTACTAATTGCAGCGCATAAATCCTCTTACACAAGCATAATCAGGCATGAATGTCCCTTTATTACGAAGTTTATTCCTTTTGATTATTTTAGCACTTATGTTAAAAAAATTGAAAGCCTGGACAGTTAAAAAAATGTGAACATTTATTTTTAGAAAATTCCATATAATTAAAAAAACAAAAAAAACTTAGAAACGCGAATAGTTATTTAAGTTCGAAAAAATATGTTTAAACGATGAACATTTTATAAAAACACAAAATTATTAATTTTTTTAAAAGGGGGACATTCAGAAAAAAAATTAAAAATGTTTTCTTAGACGCAAACATTATTTTGTTTTTGTGAACTTTTCAATAAAAAGAAATATTTTTTTGAATATGGAACATTTTATAAAATATTAACTTTATAAAAAAATCTCGAAAAATTCTAAAACAGAATCTTTTTTAAATGGCAACATTTTTGAAATGTTGAAGAAATTCCGAAACTAGTTTTTTTTAAGTTTCTAATATTTTTCAAAACAAGAATAAAATTTTATAATGCTGATTTTTTGAATATTTGAACAAAAAATTAAATTGTGAATATATTTTGTATATTTTTATTTCACGGTAAAATAAAAAAAGTGAAAAGGAAAACGAAACACAGGTATAAAAATTTAGTTTAAATGGCCCGGCCCAGTCATGGGCGACCTGTGCGTTCCTTGAACTATTTGTTGGTGTGTGCGACAAATAAGGTCTTTTTAACGCCTGGGCAGGATAATTACTAGGTTGGCTTTGTTGGGCTGGGGTGCGCCCGGCCCAATTGCGGAATTCTGGAGAAACTTTTTTGTCTTTTCTAGTAGATGCACATAAATTTAGTACCACCTCGGATAAAAAAAAATTTCAACGGTGAATGGATGAAAATATTGGAGAAACGCACCTTGTTTTATTAGTAGGTATAGATTTTCACTTTTGCAGAAAACCCCATGTAATTATTGATAATCAACCCACATGACAGTTTTAAGTCAGATTTTCGTTTTGTTAGGAAACTAGCGGTGTGACCCGCGCATTTGCGTGGCTAGATTAGTTACACATTGTTATGATTATTTCTTTATTTGTATTTTATTTATTTTTCTAATTGCAAAATGTTTATTTTTATTTATTTATAATAGAATTTCTAAATGTTATAAAATTATATAGCCATATTACCACACGACTATGAATTATTTGTCCCACATATATTAGCACATGACTATACAATTTTTGTTTCACATGATCTACTATCTTATCTTATTCAGGTGCACAACTGAACAATCTATTAAGTCATCAATAGTGATGTTTCTGTTTAAGAATGAAAGTTAAAGATCCCGTGGGTTGCCATGCAAAAACAACACTTTCATACTAATATGTAAGTTCCAGTTTACACTCTAGCTCCCATCGTTAGCTAGGATTAAGTAGAGTTCTTTTCTTTAATCTATCTCATCATTAGACATAATTTATTTGTGTCATCCTTTGAGATGTTTTCTTCCATTTCTTTTTTTTTTTGGGGGGGGGGGCATTATTTATTTTAATTGTTTGTCACTTGTGCATATGAGGTAATACCATCCCTCCATTGTACATTTTTGCACAAAAAAACATAAAATGGCACAATATGTGTCTTCCCTATTGTTTTGGCTATTAAAAACATATTGTCATACTTTCCTTTGTGCTCACTCTTGGAGTGCCTTGTTCTTTCTAGTCATTTTCATGTCTGTTTTAGGTCGATTTATGCCGTTAGAATATTAGCATGATTTCAATTTGCGAGGACACCGTTTTTTGTGTCATGTAATTAATACACTTATTGACCGCACGCATAGTATATTGTCATTGTTTTTAATCACCCAATTTCATCTATCTCATATACTAAGTGATTTTTGTCCATTTAATACTTGAGGTATAAGATGTCGCCTCTCCACCACCTGAATTGTGTGAAGCCTCGGAGTAACCAATGGTTCACACACGCATAGTGTTGTCCATACAATGTGTACTCAACAACTATTTTAACCTTACCTCTATGCATTTATCCATTTTTAAGAAACCCATGCATGTTGATAGATATCACCCGAGAGATGTTCCCCTATTGTTGGTCCAATAACTATATATATTGCATGCTGCCAAATCCAGATTAGACTGTCAAATTTATTTCAGTTTCACCCAAGACACTAAAACTTGGGATCGCTATTTCTCTAACAAACCCGTACTGCTCCTTTATTAACTGTTGTTCTGATCCGACTCAAATTTTCTAACTAACTTGTACTACTCTTTATTTACTATTGTTCAGATCCGACTCATATTTTCTTTTCTTCGTGCTTTAACAGCCATACATAATCTAAAGCGTTAAAATTATTAAATCAATGATAAAGTAACGATGCAATCTATTTGTTCGTTGTTTTAATTACGAAATAAATTAGATATATATTCTGGGCTTTTTTTGCGGGAATATATATCAAAAGTTAGCTTCATTTATGTAGGTCGCATGTATATTAAGTTGCTTTTTTCCTTATCCCAAATTTCATAACGTATAATGTATATTAAAAATTTAAATGACGCAAGAGGTTCATATATAAATTTGATTGTATTGTTTGTCCACCTAATAGTATATGTATCTAGTATGTTTATTTTGAACAATCTGACTCAAAACCTCGATCATCTGTGATGAACCACATTCTTGTAGATTCCAACTTAAAATGATAAATTCAGTGGCTTTGTTTGTACAGGTTGAATGCTTGTTTGCTTGGCCCGAATATTGTTTCGGCGGCGTTGATCACCAATTCCTTTTTTGGGAATTGTATGTATATTTTTAGATGAATTGCATGCATGTTCTTTCTGAAAGACTTGCACCTATATTTTCTTGGAAAGACCCAGCTGTACATTTTTTATATGTTCATGACGGATCCGCCTTGCCTGCTTCCTTTCCATGCTCACACCTCATCCAATGGTTGTATTTTTTCCTTTTTTCTTTCTAATCTAATCATCTCCCCCCCCTGATTTTAAGGGAGTGGGGCCGGGCTTTATTTTGTTTCAATCAAATCAAGCCACGTATGCGGGAGCATGGATGGGCACACGGAAGGGGAGCAAGCAAGTCTCGTCCGTTCATGACTGTTTTTTTAATATCTACGCATGACTCAAGTTGTCTGATGTTGGATGCATGTTTTTGTAAAGACTTGCACGTAGTTTTTTCACATTGGTACAGGACCTAGATGGGCAAGTGCACTTGTTGTAGATTGCTTGGACTCACCCAAGCGGCATGTACGTAGATGTCCTATGCTTGTGCGTGTCATGGCCGACGTAGGCCCCCCTTCTTTTCTCTTTGTTTCAGGAAACTAACCTAATCGTTTGTGTCCGACGATAAATTAACTTTGTATACGTGATAGGTTGTACATGCAAGGTATCGGAATTGCTTTTTTATTTTTGACCGACCCGTACAGCTTCTTCATTAAATATTGCTTTGATCAGACTGATATTTCCTTTTCCTTGTTCTTTACGCCCGAACATATTATCTCCAGCGTGACACAACGTACATAACAATATTGTACATTCCATGATAGTTGGGTTAATCAACCTGCAGTACATATAAAATGTTTTTTTTTAGCATCAGTACAAACACAAGCGCTCATATACACGTGCATACACTCATCCCTATGAACACACACACGCACACCCTACCCCTATGAGCACCTCCGAGAGACTGAGCCGCCATATCATCTTGAGATTTACGAAGTCACCGTAGGCGCCTCGTCGTCGACGGGAACGTCTCCTCGCACTGAAAGCGCATCGCCGGAAATCCTGAAATAAATCCAGGATTAATGCGAGCACCAGGATTTGAACCCTGGTGGGTTGGGGATACCACTGTCCACCTAACCAACTCAACCACAGGTGTTTTCTTAAAAGTATCCGTATCTTTTAAACTGTGACTTCAAATTTAATATGTTATATAAAATTTGATTAGAAAAACTAATCATCAACCAGTGCACCAGCACAAGCTAGAACGTTTGTTGTCACTGTACTTGCTACTTTTGTACAAAATAGTGTCTAAATTTATTTTTCACATATTAGTTACATATAGGGACACATATTTTTTTGATGATGTTTTAATTTTCAGACAAAATGATAAATCCTCAAAGTCTTGCAAAGCCAAAATGCAATCATAGTCTTATAATATTTTGAACGAACATGCAATTTTATCTACTAAGATCGCAATATACAATTCGTATAAATAGACGCATGTATATTGAAAGCTTAAAACCAAATTCAATAATTGATATTTCTCTTTAAAAAATACAATAATGCAACCGCAAGTTCGGGGACCCATAAAAGCAAAATACTGCTTCACCATATTTTAGAACAATATAATGAATATGTAAAAAAACAGAATGGAGTTGAATATCCCATGTTGATTCCTATACATAACAAAAACTAAGTAGTAAAACATTATCGTCCAAACAAAATGTTAATTTACAATACTTTGGCTTTCAAGGTTAATCATCTAGTGCATTGCACATTTCAGAATGAACATCCTCTACAAAGCAACATAGCTTGGCAAATATTCATGCAAATATCAAGGATTTCTGCAACGCGGAATTATGAAAAAAAAACTGTACGCCAGAATATGAAACTTTACACCGAAAAATCCCCCAACTAAGAGACAGTCTAACACAAATAGAAAACAGGGTTTTGATCCAGGCCTGAAGAGGGCATTAATCCCGGTTCTCATACGAACCGGGACCAATAGGAGCATTAGTCCCAGTTCATGAGGCCAGGGGGGCGGCCGGGCCTCGGGGGCCAATGGTCCCGGTTCGTGTGACCCCTTTGGTCCCGGTTCCAGACACGAACCGGGACCAATGGGCCTTGCTCCTGGCCCACAACCTTTAGTCCCAGTTTGTGTCTGGAACCGGGACCAAATAGAGGCCTATATATACCTTGCCCGCGAGCAGAGCAGTGCACTCTTTGTTCTTTTAGCTAGCCGTGGGAGAGCTTTGTGGTGCTCTAGCTCACCTCCTATGCACATGAGGTGTTCGATGAAATACCCGAGCCACACTTTATAAGCTTTCTCCTCTCAAAATTCCTTGTCCCAACTCCATTTTCCTCAAGATTTGTCTAGGTTTGTGATACGTCTCCAACGTATCTATAATTTTTGATTGTTCCATGCTATTATATTATCCATCTAGGATGTTTTATATGCATTTATATGCTATTTTATATGATTTTTGGGACTAACCTATTAACCTAGAGCCTAGTGCCAGTTTCTGTTTTTTCCTTATTTTTGAGTATCACAGAAAAGGAATACCAAATGGAGTCCAATTGACGTGCCAATTTTTGATGACTTTTTGTGGACGAAAAGAAGCCCCCGGAGTAAAAGAGTTGGGCCAGAAGAGTGTCGGGCTGTCCACGAGGGTGGGGGGTGCGCCCTACCCCCCTGGGCATGGGCCCTATCTCGTGGACGACTCGGAGACCCCCCTAACGTGAGACCGACGCCAAAAATTCATATAAATACAGAAACCTCCAGAACATAACCTAGATCGGGAGTTCCACCGCCGCAAGTCTCTGTAGCCACCAAAAACCAATCGGGACCCTGTTCCGGCACCCTGCCGGAGGGGGGATCCCTCACCGGTAGACATCTTCATCATCCCGGCGCTCTCCATGACGAGGAGGGAGTAGTTCACCCTCGAGGCTGAGGGTATGTACCAGTAGCTATGTTTTTGATCTCTCTCTCTCTCTCGTGTTCTTGATTTGACACGATCTTGATGTATCGCGAGCTTTGCTATTATAGTTGGATCTTATGATGTTTCTCCCCCTCTACTCTCTTGTAATGGATTGAGTTTTCCCTTTGAAGTTATCTTATCGGATTGAGTCTTTAAGGATTTGAGAACACTTGATGTATGTCTTGCGTGGGATACCCGTGGTGACAATGGGGTATTCTATTGATCTACTTGATGTATGTTTTGGTGATCAACTTGCGGGTTCAGTGACCTTGGGAATCTATGCATAGGGATTGGCACACGTTTTCGTCTTGACTCTCCGGTAGAAACTTTGGGGCACTCTTTGAAGTACTTTGTGTTGGTTTGAATAGATGAATCTGAGATTGTGTGATGCATATCGTATAATCATACCCACGGATACTTGAGGCGACATTGGAGTATCTAGGTGACATTAGGGTTTTGGTTGATTTGTGTCTTAAGGTGTTATTCTAGTATGAACTCTAGGATAGATCGAACGGAAAGAATAGCTTCATGTTATTTTACTACGGACTCTTGAATAGATCGATAAGAAAGGATAACTTTGAGGTGGTTTCGTACCCTACAATAATCTCTTCGTTTGTTCTCCACTATTAGTGACTTTGGAGTGACTCTTTGTTGCATGTTGAGGGATAGTTATATGATCCAATTATGTTATTA
Source organism: Triticum urartu (assembly GCF_056163025.1). Lineage (NCBI taxonomy): Eukaryota > Viridiplantae > Streptophyta > Magnoliopsida > Poales > Poaceae > Triticum > Triticum urartu. The sequence continues at coordinate 633,611,540 of NC_141879.1, forward strand.
TTGTTGAGAGAACTTGCACTATTGAAAGTATGAACCCTAGGCCTTGTTTCAACGCATTGCAATACCGTTTTCGCTCACTTTTATCATTAGTTACCTTGCTGTTTTTATATTTTCAGATTACAAAAACCTATATCCACCATCCATATTGCACTTGTATCACCATCTCTTCGCCGAACTAGTGCACCTATACAATTTACCATTGTATTGGGTGTGTTGGGGACACAAAAGACTCTTTGTTATTTGGTTGCAGGGTTGTTTGAGAGAGACCGTCTTCATCCTATGCCTCCCACGGATTGATAAACCTTAGGTCATGCACTTGAGGGAAATTTGCTACTGTCCTACAAATCTCTGCACTTGGAGGCCCAACAACGTCTACAAGAAGAAGGTTATGTAGTAGACATCAGTTTGGTGGTCCTTCCTGTCCCGTCCACGTCCTCACTACCGTCGATCGCCCGCGCCGATCTCGTCGCCGGCGCCACTGTGGTGAGCCTCTTGTTCTTATCTTCTTTCTAAAAGAAAAAACTCTTAGTTATATGATTTAGATTGCTACTTGTATAATTTTCTTACTTTTATTATTGTTTGAATGTTTGTTATTATATAGTGCGATGGTTTTGGTATTCGCCCCCGTCGGCCCTCGTCCTGTCTATGATTCGGATGTGGTATATACTATCTTTTATAACTATTTCTTTCATTTAGTGTTTATGACAATTATGCCGACCAACATGACATAGATGTTTTATGTAGGAGGTATATGGACCGAAAATTCCAACTGACCCTCTTGTCGAGAGGTTAAAATTTAGTTGAAAAGAAAACGATTACTTGAAGAAAAAATTGAAAAGAATTGAGGAGGAGAAGATGGCATTGGAGTTGCATGTTGCGGATATCATCGATGATCACAAGATCAAGATGGATAAAATGCGCTTGAAGATTAGAAAGATTAAAAAATATGCCATTCATACCGAGGCTTGGTATCATTATGCCGTTGGATCAATTGTTACCTTAGTTGCGATTATGATCGCATATGTTGTTGCATTGAAATGTTTTACATAGTTTCAATGTATGGTTTAATTAGATGCTCTCGAGAGCTATATGTTGTTCAATGAGAACTATGTATTAACTTTATGTATTTATTTTTTCAGTAATAATATTTGATCACTACTGTACTTTGGTTTTAATGTGATGATGAAATTCCTTTGTAACAGATGAGTTTTCGTCCGAAGCCCTGATACTTCGAAAGAGATTGTCCGTTTTGCACACGAAGTGCATCCAGTTTTTGCTGTAACCCTCTCAGCTTTTTAGAACATGCTATGTGGGTGAAATGATGATACCATGCCAACTTTCAACCTTTTCAGAGTTCATTTTAAGTGCTTTTCAATTTCAGGGTCATTTAGCTCAAAAATCAATAAATGCATGAAAAATAGCAAATGAAGTCAGAAATGGTTGAAAATTGATGATGTGGCTTTGAATGGTGCATTTTGAACACACAAAAAGTCTGGAGTTCAAATAAGTTCAAATAAATGAAATCCCTTTGTAACAGATGAGTTTTCGTCCGAACCCCTGATACTTCAAAAGAGATTGTCCATTTTGCACACGAAGTGCACCCAGTTTTTGCCTTAACCCTCTCAACTTTTTAGAACATGATATGTGGCTGAAATGATGATACCATGCCAACTTTCAACCTTTTCAGAGTTCATTTGAAGTGCTTTTCAATTTCAGGGTCATTTAGCTCCAAAAAAAATCAGTAAATGCATGAAAATAGCAAATGAAGTCAGAAATGGTTGAAAATGGATGATGTGGCTTTGAATGGTGCATTTTGAACACACAAAAAGTCTGGAGTTCAAATAAGTTCAAATAAATGAAATCCCTTTGTAACAGATGAGTTTTCGTCTGAAACCCTGATACTTCGAAAGAGATTGTCCATTTTGCACACAAAGTGTATCCAGTTTTTGTCGTAACCCTCTCAACCTTTTAGAACATGCTATGTGGGTGAAATGATGATACCATGCCAACTTTCAACCTTTTCAGAGTTAATTTATAGTGCTTTTCAATTTCAGGGTCATTTAGCTCAAAAAATCAGCAAATGCATGAAAAATAGCAAATGAAGTCAGAAAGGGTTGAAAATTGATGATGTGGCTTTGAATGGTGCATTTTTAACACACAAAAAGTTTGGAGTTCAAATAAGTTCAAGTAAATGAAATCCCTTTGTAACAGATGAGTTTTTGTCCAAAACCCAGATACTTCGAAAGAGATTGTCCATTTTGCACACGAAGTGCATCCAGTTTTTGCCTTAACCCTCTCAACTTCTTAGAACATGCTATGTGGCTGAAATGATGATACCATGCCAACTTTCAACCTTTTCAGAGTTCATTTGAAGCGCTTTTCAATTTCAGAGTTCATTTGAAGTGTTTTTCAACTCTAATAGCAAAAAGAATGAACTAAAAATAATCAATTAAAATATTCTGTTATGATCAACTAAAACAAAACTATATTATTCTTCAATAGCAAAAATAATCAACTAAAAATATTTTATAAAACTCTAATAGAAAAAGGAATAAACTAAAAAGATTTTATAAACCTCTAGTATTTTTGAAACAAAAAATATATAAAATTTATGCAACTAAAATTATCAAAGTATTTTTTGTTCAAAACATTAATAGCAAAAAGAATTTTCATAAAGAATTTTTTTGTTAGCAAACTAGAATAACAAAATCTGTTTTTGATTAAAACATACATTTAAAATAACCTAAAAATTACCAAATTGAATATAATGATAAAACACAGTAATATTAAATAGCAGGAAAAAGAATCACAAAAAAAATCTATTTGTATAGTAAAGTTATTTAGAAACTAGTGATTCACACAAATTTCAAAGAATTCAAATTTAAACTATTCAAATTTGAAAGCTAATGGCACTAACAGAAAGTTTATAATTTTTGTGACCTAAAAGCAAAAAGAATCACAGGAAAACAGAAAGTACAAACAAAATAAAATAAATAAAGCAAAAAAAACTGGAAAAAGATTAAAAAAATGCCACCTAGTGGGCCACCACGGCCTGAATACGACTAGAAACCCAACCAACTTGTTGGGCCAGGATTCAGGCCCATAGAAGCCCGGTAGGCCCACAGGCAGAAGTGTCAGATTAGGCCCGCAAGCCTGCAGTTGAGAGGAGCTCAGCGCTTATAAACTACTCTCGAGCTCTCTTAGCTAGCGAGGTGGGACTAAACATTTGGCCCCGGGGGGCACCAACCGGGACCAATGCCCCCCTTTGGTCCCGGTTCGTGCCACCAACCGGAACCAAAGGGTGTCATTGGTCCCGGTTTTGCCACCAACCGGTACCAAAGGTATATGCTTCCCGCCCTTTGGGCTGCTGAAAAGAGACCTTTGGTCCCGGTTGGTGGTACGAACCGGGACTAAAGGGGGGCATTGGTCTCGGTTGGTACCATGAACCGGTACCAATGCTTCGTGTATATAAGAAACACTTGTGAAAATTTCCATTTAGTTCTTTGATCCCGCGCTCTCTCCCCATCGTCGATGAACACCTCGACGCCGCCAGGCTGCCGGACCGCGTCGTCGCCTCCCCGAGCCTGTTGTCTTCGTCGCCGGCATCCCCGAGCCCGTCGTCCTCGTCCCCGTCCCCATCGCCTCCCCAAGCCAGCCGTCCTCATCCCCGTCACCGCGTGCCGCCCCGAGCCGGCCACCCTCCTCGTCCCCGTCGCCGCGTGCTGCCCCGAGCCCGCCGTCCTCGTCGCTGGCCTCCAGCCATCACCCCCCAATGAGCCCCCCCTTTCCCATTGTCCCCTGCTCCCCGTCTCCGCGTGCCCCCGAGCCCGGCCTTGCTCTGCCACTGCTCCATGGTCGCTGCCGGCCCCGACGCATTGAAGAGCAGCAGCAACACCATGAATGAGAAGAGGAGTGGACAGTGAAGAGCAGCTGCAGCAGCAGCAGTCCCCCTTTTTGAATTTTTTTACAGTGATGAATAGTGCATAGAAGGTGTTTGATGAAATTCTAGATGGCTTTGGGCATTTTTGAAATTTCTGATTTTTTTGTGGTGAGGTACTGATGCAAGACAAAGGTGATGGCAAAATTTCAGAATTTTGGAGTGGTTTAGAATAGGTTTTCAGCAAGGAATTTGAACTTGGTTCAAATTTCATTTGAACAAAATTTGAAAAATTTGAACTATGGATTAGAAGGTTTTTGGTGAAATGGAGTGTGGGTACTGTCATGCAGTTGGACTAATTTTTTCAGGATTTTTTAGCAAGGAAAAATAGGGTTGTAGTTTAATGCCAAGATTGGACCAAAATTGAAAAATGGAAGTTGTGCTCAAAATTTTCAAATGACCAAAGTGGGGTTTTGCCTAAAAATGATCTATAGGCATCAGAGGACTTCTCAAAAAATTGTGGCATTTGAAAAGAATTATTTGAAATAGTTCTACTGCAACAGGGTCATTCTAGAGTTTGAAAATACTAATAGAAGATTTTTTTGAGGCCAAATCATTATAAAAATAATTACTAATGATTTTTTTCATAGCATTTTTTTGTCCATGTATGTATGTATGTATAGATATAGAAAATGTTCATATATGATGTTTTTTTGTTCATAACAATTTTTTTCCATGTATGTATGTATGTATGTATTTTTTTAGATGTGCTCTGTTTTTTCAGATGAGATGAAATGATATGAGATGAGATGTATGAGATGTCCATTTGTTGTATAAACATAAACCCGATAACTTCAATTCCCCTCGGGCTTATATTTTTGTGAGCATAGAAGTTTTTTTAACTTGTATGTATTTGATCACCGCGGATAGTTGCGACAGGAGTTTTCCCTTTGATTTTGAGGCATATGATCTAGATAATGTCCAATGCCTCATATCGCGAACATAGTTATATTGGACAATTGATCTTCATATAAACGAAGCATAAAAGTTTAGCAACCAGTTTAGCAATCACTTAGAAACAGCGTTGTCGAGGCCACCCCAAACCCTAGACGAAGAAAGAGCGTTGTTGATCTACCCCATCCCGCCCCTACCCGTAATTATTATGTTCATTGTTGTCATTAGCTATGTATATGTTTGTGCTTATGATTCCTTGTTGTGATATTAGCTAGGTTATGTTTGCCACTAATATATCCATCTCATGTTTGTATATTAATTGCCATGTTGTAATATTTGTAGAAACTATGGATCAAAGAGACTTGGAACAAGAAGAGTTGTTGGGGGACATAATCCGCGACAGACGTGATGTATTGTCATATCTCAACGACACCGATGGTCAGAAAGGAGAGGATGACTGCTCCGGTGACCGAACGGAGGAGGTAGCTGTTGCAAAGTCCGGCGAGGTATATATATTAATTAAGCCTGTGCTGACTAATTGACGCATTAATTGTTTTGGTATGTACATATATTAACGCTTCTTTCTTCTTTTATAGCCCTCCAGATCAAGCCAAACTTCCGTAACGAGACGAGGCCTGAAGAAAAGGTTGCGCCAGGATGAAAGGTTCACGATCACAGAAATCGCGGGCAACGGCCAACCGATTGAACCCAAGCGGACCAAGGACGCCATTTGTTGCTCAGTGCGGAGCTATTGTTAGGGACACCATCCCAATCAACATCCAGCAATGGAATAAGCCGGCTAAGGCCGGCGACCCTGAAGTTTCTTATGTCAATGATAGACAGAAAGTTGATCTTTGGACCTGCTGAAGGCAAATTTCACCCTACCGCCAGAGGAGGATATGGATAAGCAAGTTATAGAGACAAAGGTCAAGTCATATGCTCTTAAGAAGATGGCAGATCTATTCAGGAGGTGGAAGAAAGAGTTGAACACAAACTTTGTTGACAAAGGGAAGACTCCAGAATTCACCGGCCGATTTGAGAAGATAAGAGATCACTGGCCCGCATTTGTGGCCTACAAGACATCAGAGAAGGGTAAGAAAATGTCAGAGACAACACAAGAAAAATGCTGCAAAGAAGTTGTATCACCATCACACGGGGTTAGGTGGCTACCTCAAAGCTCGGCCGTTGTGGGACAAAGCTGAGAAAGACCTGATTGCTAAGGGGGTCCAACCAGCGACACTGAACTTGCCAGACTATTCAAGGACTTGGTTCTTCCGGGTTGGGGGAACTTTGGACCCAGAAACAGGGGAGTGTTGTTGGACGGACGAGCAACTTGCAATACCGGTCAAGAAGCTTAAGAATTATATCGCTGCAACGCAGAAAGGGACGTTCATTCCCGACAAAGTGAAGGACAAGATGTCTGAGGCCCTCGGGAATCCTGAGCACCCTAGACGAACACGAGGCACACCAGGCTCTGTTGCATGGGTGCATGGGTTCCCCGATGCAAGCGGTTACAAAAAGCGAGAGAGAAAGAGGAAAGTGGAGCAGAGCAAAATGGAGACAATCAAAGCAAGATTAGCGAAGCTAGAGGAATTTGCAACTGCCGGCCAACCATCTCAGTGGCTCGAAGCTACCCCAGAAGCTACCCCGCCATCTCAGCGGAGAAGCAGCGTGGCTTCCATGGAGCTAGCCCAGCCTGATTTGACGGCTCCTCGCTACCCCGTGGATACTATCACAGAGGCTGATAACCCACAAGTATAGGGGATCGCAACAGTTTTCGAGGGTAGAGTATTCAACCCAAATTTATTGATTCGACACAAGGGGAGCCAAAGAATATTCTCAAGTATTAGCAGCTGAGTTGTCAATTCAACCACACCTGAAATAATTAATATCTGCAGCAAAGTATTTAGTAGCAAAGTAGTATGGAAGTAATGGTAACAGTGGCAAAAGCAATAGTAGCAGTTTTGTAGCAATTGTAACAGTGGCAACGGTAAAGTAACTTAGCAAAGATCAATATGAAACGAGCTCGTAGGCAATGGATCAATGATGGATAATTATGTCGGATGACATTTATCATGCAACAGTTATAACATAGGGTGACACAGAACTAGCTCCAGTTCATCAATATAATGTAGGCATGTATTCCGAATATAGTCATACGTGCTTATGGAAAAGAACTTGCATGACATCTATTGTCCTATCCTCTCGTGGCAGCAGGGTCCTAAGGGATATTAAGGCCTCCTTTTAATAGAGTACCGGACCAAAGCATTAGCACTTAGTGAATACATGAACTCCTCAAACCACGGTCATCACCGGGAAGTATCCCGACTATTGTCACTCCGAGGTTGCCGGATCATAACACGTAGTAGGTGACTATAACTTGCAAGATATGATCAAGAACACTCATATATTCATGAAAACATAAGAGGTTCAGATATGAAATCATGGCACTCGGGCCCTAGTGACAAGCATTAAGCATGGCAAAGTCACAACAACATCAATCTTAGAACATAATGGATACCAGGGATCAAACCCTAACAAAACTAACTCATTACATGGTAAATCTCATCCAACCCATCACTGTCCAGCAAGCCTACGATGGGATTACTCACGCACGACGGTGAGCATCATGAAATTGGTGATGGAGGATGGTTGATGATGACGATGGCGATGAATTCCCCTCTCCGGAGCACCGAACGGACTCCAGATCAGCCTTCCCAAGGAAGAACAGGGCTTGGCGGTGGCTCCATATCATAAAACGCGATGAATCCTTCTCTCTGTTTTTTCTCCCTAATCATGAATATATGGAGTTGGAGTTGAGGTCGGTGAAGGTCCAGGGGGCCCATGAGATAGGGCGGCACGACCAGGGGGGTAGGGCGCGCCTCCCACCCTCGTGGCCAGGGTGTGGGCCCCCTTCAGCTGATTCTTTCGCCAGTATTTTTTATTAATTCCAAAAAATATCTCCGAGAAGTTTTAGGTCATTCTGAGAACTTTTATTTCTACACAAAAGTAACACCATGGCAGTTCTGCTGAAAACAACGCCAGTCCAGGTTAGTTCCATTCAAATCATGCAAATTAGAGTCCAAAACAAGGGCAAAAGAGTTTGGATAAGTAGATACGTTGGAGACGTGTCAACTCCCCCAAGCTTAACCCATTGCTTGTCCTCAAGCAATTCAGTTGACAAACTGAAAGTGATAAAGAAAAACTTTTACAAACTTTGTTTGATCTTGTTGTTGCAAATATGTAAAGCCAACATTCAAGTTTTCAGCAAAGATCATGAACTAACCATATTCACAATAACATTTAGGTCTCACGTTTACTCATATCTTTGGCATAATCAACTAGTGAGTAATAATAATAAATTTCGGATGACAACACTTTCTCAAAACAATCATGATATGATATAACAAGATGGTATCTCGATAGCCCTTTCTGAGACCGCATAACATAAATGCAGAGCACCCCTGAAGATCAAGGACTGACTAGACATTGTAATTCATGACACAAGAGATCCAGTCACAGTCATACTCAATGTAAATTAATAACAATGCATACAAATGAAAGTGGTGCTCTTTAACTGGTGCTTTTTATAAGAGGATGATGACTCAACAGAAAAGTAAATTGATAGGCCCTTCGCGGAGGGAAGCAGGGATTTACAGAGGTGCCAGAGCTCGAGTTTTGAAACATAGATAAATAATATTTTGAGCAGTATACTTTCATTGTCAACATAACAACCAAGAGATCTCGATATCTTCCATGCTACATACATTATAGGCGGTTCCCAAATAGAATGGTAAAGTTTATACTCCCCCATCACCAACAAGCACATTCCATGACTGGTCCGAAACTACGGGTACCGTCCAACTAACAACAATCCCGGGGGAGTTTTGTTTGCAATTATTTTTATTTGATCTGAGCATGGGACTGGGCATCCCGGTTACTGGCCATTTTCTCGTGAATGATGAGCGGAGTCCACTCATCGTGAGAATAACCCACCTAGAATGGAAAATATAGACAACCCTAGTTGATGCATAAGCGATTCGAGCATACAAAACCAAATGGTCCGGCCCAGTCTTGGGCGACCTGTGCGTTCCTTGAACTATTTGTCAGTGTGTGCGACAAATAAGGTCTTTTTAACGCCTGGGCAGGATAATTACTGGGTTGGCTTTGTTGGGCTGGAGTGCGCCCGACCCAATTGCGGAATTCTGGAGAAACTTTTTATCTTTTCTAGTAGATGCACAAAAATTTAGTACCACCTCGGATAGAAAAAATATTTTCGACGATGAACGGATGAAAATATTGGAGAAAAGCACTTTGCTTTATTAGTAGGTATAGATTTTCACTTTTGCAGAAAACCCCAGATAATTATTGATAATCAACCCACATGACAGTTTTAAGTCAGATTTTTGTTTTGTTAGGAAACTAGCGGTGTGACCCGCGCATTTGCGCGGCTAGATTAGTTACACATTGTTATGATTATTTCTTTATTTGTATTTTATTTATTTTTCTAATTGCAAAATGTTTATTTTTATTTATTTATAATAGAATTTCTAAATGTTATAAAATTATATAGCCATATTACCACATGACTATGAATTATTTGTCCCACATATATTAGCACATGACTATACAATTTTTGTTTTACATGATCTACTGTCTTATCTTATTCAGGTGCACAACTGAACAATCTATTAAGTCATCAATAGTGATGTTTCTGTTTAAGAATGGAAGTTAAAGATCCCGTGGGTTGCCATGCAAAAACAACACTTTCATACTTACACTCTAGCGATCCCACAAAAAAAAAGTTTACACTCTAGCTCCCATCGTTAGCTAGGATTAAATAGAGTTCTTTTCTTTAATCTATCTCATCATTAGACATAATTTATTTGTGTCATCCTTCGATATGTTTTCTTCCACTTCTTTTTTTTGGGGGTGGGAGGGGGGGGGGGATTATTTATTTTAATTGTTTGTCACTTCTGCATATGAGGTAATACCATCCCTCCATTGTACATTTTTGCACAAAAAATATATAAAATGGCACAATATGTGTCTTCCCTACTATTTTTGCTATTAAAAACATATTGTCATACTTTCCTTTGTGCTCACTCTTAGAGTGCCTTGTTCTTTCTGGTCATTTTCATGTCTGTTTTAGGTCGATTTATGCCGTTAGAATATTAGCATGATTTCAATTTGCGAGGACACTGTTTTTTGTGTCATGCAATTAATACACTTATTGGCCGCACACATAGTATATTGTCATTGTTTTTAATCACCCAATTTCATCTATCTCATATACTAAGTGATTCTTGTCCATTTAAGGGCATCTTCAGCCGCGCCCCCAAGAAGGCCCCCCAGGCGCCTTTTCGTCCGCCGGCGCCAAAAAATTGGTCCAGTCACGCCCCCAAGAGCCCAGTTTTCACCGGCTCGGGCCGAAATTGGCGACGGCGGACTCAACCCGAGCCCGGCGTGCTGGGGGTCGCTCGGGTGCGCCGGGCGAATCGTTTTTGGCGCGAAGAGCCGCGGGCCCGCCGCGTCAGCGACTCTACCCTCTGCTCGCCCCTTCGTCGTCCTCATCGCCTCGTTTCCCGCGACGAATCAATGCCAAAGCTGCCGCGCGCTGCCGCGCCGGTCAGCCTCCATTGATGCCTCACGGGCGGCGCAGTGAAGGCTGGGCGGCGCGTCCCTCGGCCGCCACGCAATGACGCCACGCGTAACGCGCCGGCCAAGCCTACCACGCGGCGTCTCCGCCTATAAAAGCCGTCTGCAAGCGCGCCGGAGAGACTCACCTCGATCATCCACCGACGACGCGCTCATTTCTCCCCCTTTCCTCCTCTCGCCGCCAGTTGAAAAAGCATGGCCGAGCATTTCCCAGGCGATGGCGCGGCGGCGAATGGATTCGGGCGCCGTCATCTGCACAAGGGCGAGGCTCGCCTCCTTTTCGAGGCCGAGTACCCGGTCCCGCCGGACATGCGGGTGCCCGGGGCTTGGAGGATCAGCGCCGGCGGTGTGCCGGTGCCACCACCACCCACCGGGACGACGCGGCATGCGGAGATCGCATGCATCCGCGCGTCCCTGCCGCGGGCGGCGAGGGAGGGGCCACGGTACGTCCCCGACAGCCCGCTCTGGGAGCCCTACTTCCGCCGCCATCACGCCGAGCAGCTCGAGGCCACCAACGGCGTCGTGCCCTCCGGCAGGCTCAACTCCGATGGCCGGCGCCGGTGGTGGGGCGTGCCCGGCCGCACGTTGGAGGCCATTCTCGAGTACATCGAGGGCGGCAACACGCCGCGCCTCGAGTACCCCGCTCCCCCGTCATCCTCACGCCGCCGGGGAAGCTCCTGGACGCCGAGGCGCATGGAGACCGGGGCGTCCTCCTCCTCGTCCGGCGGCTCTCCCTGCCTCCACCTCCGCCCCGTCAAGCCGGAGCCCCAGGACACGCCTGTCAGCGCGCGTACCCGCAGCTCCGGTGGCTCTACCTGCCTCCACCTCCGCCCCGTCAAGCCGGAGCCCCAGGACACGCCTGTCCGCGCGCGTACCCACAGCTCCGGCGCCCTCGTCGAGCCCAAGGTGGAGTCCAGCCTCCCCCCGGAGTACGAGGAGATAGCCCGGCGCGGCTTCTCCGACGAGGACGCCATGCGGTGGTCGCGCGAGGACTACGTGCGCGAGGAGATGGTCCGGCAGCGCCGGGCCCTGGAGGAGATCGCCGCCCGCAAACGTGGGCGCGAGGGCGAGGACGGTGTCGTCGTCCTCGATAGCTCCGACGACGACGCCCCCGGACCGTCCAACCCGCCGCGCCAACCGTGGGAGGGATGTAGCAGGGACGGCGGAGGCGTAGGCGGGGGCGACGAGGACGACGACGACGATGGCGGCGGCGGTGACTACACGCGGTTCTACAGCCTCCTCGGCATGTAGAACCGCGTGGGGCGGGCGGCGAGGGAGACGGCGGGGTAGCCCGCGGTAGTTTTTTTTTTTTTGTAAAATATGTTTAAATTCGAACGAACTCGCCCGTGTTTGCGTTGTGTTTGCGCCGAATTTGGATATTTTAAAAACCCGTGGGGGGCCGTGACTGGGGGGCATCACGCCCCCAGTGCGCGGTTTGGCGCCGGTGCGCCCCCAGGGGGCGATTTTTTGCCCCTCCTGGGGGGCCAACGGCTGGAGATGCCCTAATACTTGAGGTATAAGGCTCTGTTTGGTTCCAAATAAATTACCAACTTATAAGTCGAAAAGTACAAAAAGTGACTTATTTTGCCAAACGAACCCAACTTATAAGTCACCCCAACTTATAAGTCATAAGTTGCTCCAATCCAACTTAAAACTTATAAGTCAATCCCTTTTGCGTGGGTCCCATCACCTTTATATTAAAAAAACAAGGTGGGAAGATGTGCTCAGATGACTTATAAATCAGGTGATAACCAAACAAACGTGACTTATAAATCACTGATTTTAAGTCACCTAACTTATAAGTCAGATGACTTATTGAAACCAAACAGGGCCTAAGATGTCGCCTCTCCACCACCTGAATTGTGTGAAGCCTCGGAGTAACCAATGGTTCACACACGCATAGTGTTGTCCATACAATGTGTACTCAACAACTATTTTAACCTTACCTCTATGCATTTATCCATTTTTAAGAAACCCATGCATGTTGATAGATATCACCCGAGAGATGTTCCCCTATTGTTGGTCCAATAACTATATATATTGCATGCTGCCAAATCCAGATTAGACTGTCAAATTTATTTCAGTTTCACCCAAGACACTAAAACTTGGGATCACTATTTCTCTAACAAACCTGTACTGCTCCTTTATTAACTGTTGTTCTGATCCGACTCAAATTTTCTAACTAACTTGTACTACTCTTTATTTACTATTGTTCAGATCCGACTCATATTTTCTTTTCTTCGTGCTTTAACAGCCATACATAATCTAAAGCGTTAAAATTATTAAATCAACGATAAAGTAATGATGCAATCTATTTGTTCGTTGTTTTAATTACGAAATAAATTAGATATATATTCTGGGCTTTTTTAGCGGGAATATATATCAAAAGTTAGCTTCATTTATGTGGGTCGCATGTATATTAAGTTGCTTTTTTCCTTATCCCAAATTTCATAACGTATAATATATATTAAAAATTTAAATGACGCAAGAGGTTCATATATAAATCTGATTGTATAGTTTGTCCACCTAATAGTATATGTATCTAGTATGTTTATTTTGAACAATCTGACTCAAAACCTCGATCATCTGTGATGAACCACATTCTTGTAGATTCCAACTTAAAATGATAAATTCAGTGGCTTTGTTTGTACAGGTTGAATGCTTGTTTGCTTGGCCCGAATATTATCTCGGCGGCGTTGATCACCAATTCCTTTTTTGGGAATTGAATGTATATTTTTAGATGAATTGCATGCATGTTCTTTCTGAAAGACTTGCACCTATATTTTCCTGGAAAGACCCACCTGTACATTTTTTATATGTTCATGACTGTTTTTTTAATATCTACGCATGACTCAAGTTGTCTGATGTTGGATGCATGTTTTTGTAAAGACTTGCACGTAGTTTTTTCACATTGGTACAGGACCTAGATGGGCAAGTGCGCTTGTTGTAGATTGCTTGGACTCACCCAAGCGGCATGTACGTAGATGTCTTATGCTTGTGCGTGTCATGGCCGACGTAGGCCCCCCTTCTTTTCTCTTTGTTTCAGGAAACTAACCTAATCGTTTGTGTCCGACGATAAATTAACTTTGTATACGTGATAGGTTGTACATGCAAGGTATCGGAATTGCTTTTTTATTTTTGACCGACCCGTACAGCTTCTTCATTAAATATTGCTTTGATCAGACTGATATTTCCTTTTCCTTGTTCTTTACGCCCGAACATATTATCTCCAGCGTGACACAACGTACATAACAATATTGTACATTTCATGATAGTTGGGTTAATCAACCTGCAGTACATATAAAATGTTTTTTTTGAGCATCAGTACAAATACGAGCGCTCATATATACGCGCATACACTCATCCCTATGAATGCACACACGCACACCCTACCCCTATGAGCACCTCCTATGAGCACCTCCGAGAGACTGAGCCGCCATATCATCTTGAGATTTACGAAGTCACCGTAGGCGCCTCGTCGTCGACGGGAACGTCTCCTCCCACTGAAAGCGCATCGCCGGAAATCCTGAAATAAATCCAGGATTAATGCGAGCACCAGGATTTGAACCCTGGTGGGTTGGGGATACCACTGTCCACCTAACCAACTCAACCACAGGTGTTTTCTTAAAAGTATCCGTATCTTTTAAACTATGACTTCAAATTTAATATGTTATATAAAATTTGATTAGAAAAACTAATCATCAACCCGTGCACCAGCACAGGCTAGAACGTTTGTTGTCACTGTACTTGCTACTTTTGTACAAAATAGTGTCTAAATTTATTTTTCACATATTAGTTACATATAGGGACACATATTTTTTTGATGATGTTTTAATTTTCAGACAAAATGATAAATCCTCAAAGTCTTGCAAAGCCAAAATGCAATCATAGTCTTATAATATTTTGAACGAACATGCAATTTTATCTACTAAGATCGCAATATACAATTTGTATAAATAGACGCATGTATATTGAAAGCTTAAAACCAAATTCAATAATTGATATTTCTCTTTAAAAAATACAATAATGCAACCGCAAGTTCGGGGACCCATAAAAGCAAAATACTGCTTCACCATATTTTAGAACAATATAATGAATATGTAAAAAAACAGAATGGAGTTGAATATCCCATGTTGATTCCTATACATAACAAAAACTAAGTAGTAAAACATTATCGTCCAAACAAAATGTTAATTTACAATACTTTGGCTTTCAAGGTTAATCATCTAGTGCATTGCATATTTCAGAATGAACATCCTCTACAAAGCAACATAGCTTGGCAAATATTCATGCAAATATCAAGGATTTCTGCAACGCGGAATTATGAAAAAAAACTGTACGCCAGAATATGAAACTTAACACCGAAAAATCCCCCAACTAAGAGACAGTCTAACACAAATAGAAAACAGGGTTTTGATCCAGGCCTGAAGAGGGCATTAATCCCGGTTCTCATACGAACCGGGACCAATAGGAGCATTAGTCCCAGTTCATGAGGCCAGGGGGGCGGCCGGGCCTCGGGGGCCAATGGTCCCGGTTCGTGTGACCCCTTTGGTCCCGGTTCCAGACACGAACCGGGACCAATGGGCCTTGCTCCTGGCCCACAACCTTTAGTCCCAGTTTGTGTCTGGAACCGGGACCAAATAGAGGCCTATATATACCTTGCCCACGAGCAGAGCAGTGCACTCTTTGTTCTTTTAGCTAGCCGTGGGAGAGCTTTGTGGTGCTCTAGCTCACCTCCTATGCACATGAGGTGTTCGATGAAATACCCGAGCCACACTTTATAAGCTTTCTCCTCTCAAAATTCCTTGTCCCAACTCCATTTTCCTCAAGATTTGTCTAGGTTTGTGATACGTCTCCAACGTATCTATAATTTTTGATTGTTCCATGCTATTATATTATCCATCTAGGATGTTTTATATGCATTTATATGCTATTTTATATGATTTTTGGGACTAACCTATTAACCTAGAGCCTAGTGCCAGTTTCTGTTTTTTCCTTGTTTTTGAGTATCACAGAAAAGGAATACCAAATGGAGTCCAATTGACGTGCCAATTTTTGATGACTTTTTATGGACGAAAAGAAGCCCCCGGAGTAAAAGAGTTGGGCCAGAAGAGTGCCGGGCTGTCCACGAGGGTGGGGGGTGCGCCCTACCCCCCTGGGCATGGGCCCTATCTCGTGGACGACTCGGAGACCCCCCTAACGTGAGACCGATGCCAAAAATTCATATAAATACAGAAACCTCCAGAACATAACCTAGATCGGGAGTTCCGCCGCCGCAAGTCTCTGTAGCCACCAAAAACCAATCGGGACCCTGTTCCGGCACCCTGCCGGAGGGGGGATCCCTCACCGGTAGACATCTTCATCATCCCGGCGCTCTCCATGACGAGGAGGGAGTAGTTCACCCTCGAGGCTGAGGGTATGTACCAGTAGCTATGTTTTTGATCTCTCTCTCTCTCGTGTTCTTGATTTGACACGATCTTGATGTATCGCGAGCTTTGCTATTATAGTTGGATCTTATGATGTTTCTCCCCCTCTACTCTCTTGTAATGGATTGAGTTTTCCCTTTGAAGTTATCTTATCGGATTGAGTCTTTAAGGATTTGAGAACACTTGATGTATGTCTTGCGTGGGATACCCGTGGTGACAATGGGGTATTCTATTGATCTACTTGATGTATGTTTTGGTGATCAACTTGCGGGTTCAGTGACCTTGGGAATCTATGCATAGGGATTGGCACACGTTTTCGTCTTGACTCTCCGGTAGAAACTTTGGGGCACTCTTTGAAGTACTTTGTGTTGGTTTGAATAGATGAATCTGAGATTGTGTGATGCATATCGTATAATCATACCCACGGATACTTGAGGCGACATTGGAGTATCTAGGTGACATTAGGGTTTTGGTTGATTTGTGTCTTAAGGTGTTATTCTAGTATGAACTCTAGGATAGATCGAACGGAAAGAATAGCTTCATGTTATTTTACTACGGACTCTTGAATAGATCGATAAGAAAGGATAACTTTGAGGTGGTTTCGTACCCTACAATAATCTCTTCGTTTGTTCTCCACTATTAGTGACTTTGGAGTGACTCTTTGTTGCATGTTGAGGGATAGTTATATGATCCAATTATGTTATTATTGTTGAGAGAACTTGCACTATTGAAAGTATGAACCCTAGGCCTTGTTTCAACGCATTGCAATACCGTTTTCGCTCACTTTTATCATTAGTTACCTTGCTGTTTTTATATTTTCAGATTACAAAAACCTATATCCACCATCCATATTGCACTTGTATCACCATCTCTTCGCCGAACTAGTGCACCTATACAATTTACCATTGTATTGGGTGTGTTGGGGACACAAAAGACTCTTTGTTATTTGGTTGCAGGGTTGTTTGAGAGAGACCGTCTTCATCCTATGCCTCCCACGGATTGATAAACCTTAGGTCATGCACTTGAGGGAAATTTGCTACTGTCCTACAAACCTCTGCACTTGGAGGCCCAACAACGTCTACAAGAAGAAGGTTATGTAGTAGACATCAGTTTGGTGGTCCTTCCTGTCCCGTCCACGTCCTCACTACCGTCGATCGCCCGCGCCGATCTCGTCGCCGGCGCCACTGTGGTGAGCCTCTTGTTCTTATCTTCTTTCTAAAAGAAAAAAACTCTTAGTTATATGATTTAGATTGCTACTTGTATAATTTTCTTACTTTTATTATTGTTTGAATGTTTGTTATTATATAGTGCGATGGTTTTGGTATTCGCCCCCGTCGGCCCTCGTCCTGTCTATGATTCGGATGTGGTATATACTATCTTTTATAACTATTTCTTTCATTTAGTGTTTATGACAATTATGCCGACCAACATGACATAGATGTTTTATGTAGGAGGTATATGGACCGAAAATTCCAACTGACCCTCTTGTCGAGAGGTTAAAATTTAGTTGAAAAGAAAACGATTACTTGAAGAAAAAATTGAAAAGAATTGAGGAGGAGAAGATGGCATTGGAGTTGCATGTTGCGGATATCATCGATGATCACAAGATCAAGATGGATAAAATGCGCTTGAAGATTAGAAAGATTAAAAAATATGCCATTCATACCGAGGCTTGGTATCATTATGCCGTTGGATCAATTGTTACCTTAGTTGCGATTATGATCGCATATGTTGTTGCATTGAAATGTTTTACATAGTTTCAATGTATGGTTTAATTAGATGCTCTCGAGAGCTATATGTTGTTCAATGAGAACTATGTATTAACTTTATGTATTTATTTTTTCAGTAATAATATTTGATCACTACTGTACTTTGGTTTTAATGTGATGATGAAATCCCTTTGTAACAGATGAGTTTTCGTCCGAAGCCCTGATACTTCGAAAGAGATTGTCCGTTTTGCACACGAAGTGCATCCAGTTTTTGCTGTAACCCTCTCAGCTTTTTAGAACATGCTATGTGGGTGAAATGATGATACCATGCCAACTTTCAACCTTTTCAGAGTTCATTTTAAGTGCTTTTCAATTTCAGGGTCATTTAGCTCAAAAAATCAATAAATGCATGAAAAATAGCAAATGAAGTCAGAAATGGTTGAAAATTGATGATGTGGCTTTGAATGGTGCATTTTGAACACACAAAAAGTCTGGAGTTCAAATAAGTTCAAATAAATGAAATCCCTTTGTAACAGATGAGTTTTCGTCCGAACCCCTGATACTTCAAAAGAGATTGTTCATTTTGCACACGAAGTGCACCCAGTTTTTGCCTTAACCCTCTCAACTTTTTAGAACATGATATGTGGCTGAAATGATGATACCATGCCAACTTTCAACCTTTTCAGAGTTCATTTGAATTGCTTTTCAATTTCAGGGTCATTTAGCTCCAAAAAAAATCAGTAAATGCATGAAAATAGCAAATGAAGTCAGAAATGGTTGAAAATGGATGATGTGGCTTTGAATGGTGCATTTTGAACACACAAAAAGTCTGGAGTTCAAATAAGTTCAAATAAATGAAATCCCTTTGTAACAGATGAGTTTTCGTCTGAAACCCTGATACTTCGAAAGAGATTGTCCATTTTGCACACAAAGTGTATCCAGTTTTTGTCGTAACCCTCTCAACCTTTTAGAACATGCTATGTGGGTGAAATGATGACACCATGCCAACTTTCAACCTTTTCAGAGTTAATTTATAGTGCTTTTCAATTTCAGGGTCATTTAGCTCAAAAAATCAGTAAATGCATGAAAAATAGCAAATGAAGTCAGAAAGGGTTGAAAATTGATGATGTGGCTTTGAATGGTGCATTTTTAACACACAAAAAGTTTGGAGTTCAAATAAGTTCAAGTAAATGAAATACCTTTGTAACAGATGAGTTTTCGTCCAAAACCCAGATACTTCGAAAGAGATTGTCCATTTTGCACACGAAGTGCATCCAGTTTTTGCCTTAACCCTCTCAACTTCTTAGAACATGCTATGTGGCTGAAATGATGATACCATGCCAACTTTCAACCTTTTCAGAGTTCATTTGAAGCGCTTTTCAATTTCAGAGTTCATTTGAAGTGTTTTTCAACTCTAATAGCAAAAAGAATGAACTAAAAATAATCAATTGAAATATTCTGTTATGATCAACTAAAACAAAACTATATTATTCTTCAATAGCAAAAATAATCAACTAAAAATATTTTATAAAACTCTAATAGCAAAAGGAATAAACTAAAAAGATTTTATAAACCTCTAGTATTTTTGAAACAAAAAATATATAAAATTTATGCAACTAAAATTATCAAAGTATTTTTTGTTCAAAACATTAATAGCAAAAAGAATTTTCATAAAGAATTTTTTAGTTAGCAAACTAGAATAACAAAATATGTTTTTAATTAAAACATACATTTAAAATAACCTAAAAATTACCAAATTGAATATAATGATAAAACACAGTAATATTAAATAGCAGGAAAAAGAATCACAAAAAAAATCTATTTGTATAGTAAAGTTATTTAGAAACTAGTGATTCACACAAATTTCAAAGAATTCAAATTTAAACTATTCAAATTTGAAAGCTAATGGCACTAACAGAAAGTTTATAATTTTTGTGACCTAAAAGCAAAAAGAATCACAGGAAAACAGAAAGTACAAACAAAATAAAATAAATAAAGCAAAAAATACTGGAAAAAGATTAAAAAAATGCCACCTAGTGGGCCACCACGGCCTGAATACGACTAGAAACCCAACCAACTTGTTGGGCCAGGATTCAGGCCCATAGAAGCCCGGTAGGCCCACAGGCAGAAGTGTCAGATTAGGCCCGCAAGCCTGCAGTTGAGAGGAGCTCAGCACTTATAAACTACTCTCGAGCTCTCTTAGCTAGCGAGGTGGGACTAAACATTTGGCCCCGGGGGGCACCAACCGGGACCAATGCCCCCCTTTGGTCCTGGTTCGTGCCACCAACCGGAACCAAAGGGTGTCATTGGTCCCGGTTTGTGCCACCAACCGGTACCAAAGGTATATGCTTCCCGCCCTTTGGGCTGCTGAAAAGAGACCTTTGGTCCCGGTTGGTGGTACGAACCGGGACTAAAGGGGGGCATTGGTCTCGGTTGGTACCATGAACCGGTACCAATGCTTCGTGTATATAAGAAACACTTGTGAAAATTTCCATTTAGTTCTTTGATCCCGCGCTCTCTCCCCATCGTCGATGAACACCTCGACGCCGCCAGGCTGCCGGACCGCGTCGTCGCCTCCCCGAGCCTGTTGTCTTCGTCGCCGGCATCCCCGAGCCCGTCGTCCTCGTCCCCGTCCCCGTCGCCTCCCCAAGCCAGCCGTCCTCATCCCCGTCACCGCGTGTCGCCCCGAGCCGGCCACCCTCCTCGTCCCCGTCGCCGCGTGCTGCCCCGAGCCCGCCGTCCTCGTCGCTGGCCTCCAGCCATCACCCCCCAATGAGCCCCCCCTTTCCCATTGTCCCCTGCTCCCCGTCTCCGCGTGCCCCCGAGCCCGGCCTTGCTCTGCCACTGCTCCATGGTCGCTGCCGGCCCCGACGCATTGAAGAGCAGCAGCAACACCGTGAATGAGAAGAGGAGTGGACAGTGAAGAGCAGCTGCAGCAGCAGCAGTCCCCCCTTTTTGAATTTTTTTACAGTGATGAATAGTGCATAGAAGGTGTTTGATGAAATTCTAGATGGCTTTGGGCATTTTTGAAATTTCTGATTTTTTTGTGGTGAGGTACTGATGCAAGACAAAGGTGATGGCAAAATTTCAGAATTTTGGAGTGGTTTAGAATAGGTTTTCAGCAAGGAATTTGAACTTGGTTCAAATTTCATTTGAACGAAATTTGAAAAATTTGAACTATGGATTAGAAGGTTTTTGGTGAAATGGAGTGTGGGTACTGTCATGCAGTTGGACTAATTTTTTCAGGATCTTTTAGCAAGGAAAAATAGGGTTGTAGTTCAATGCCAAGATTGGACCAAAATTGAAAAATGGAAGTTGTGCTCAAAATTTTCAAATGACCAAAGTGGGGTTTTGCCTAAAAATGATCTATAGGCATCAGAGGACTTCTCAAAAAATTGTGGCATTTGAAAAGAATTATTTGAAATAGTTCTACTGCAACAGGGTCATTCTAGAGTTTGAAAATACTAATAGAAGATTTTTTTGAGGCCAAATCATTATAAAAATAATTACTAATGATTTTTTTCATAGCATTTTTTTGTCCATGTATGTATGTATGTATAGATATAGAAAATGTTCATATATGATGTTTTTTTGTTCATAACAATTTTTTTTCCATGTATGTATGTATGTATGTATTTTTTTAGATGTGCTCTGTTTTTTCAGATGAGATGAAATGATATGAGATGAGATGTATGAGATGTCCATTTGTTGTATAAACATAAACCCGATAACTTCAATTCCCCTCGGGCTTATATTTTTGTGAGCATAGAAGTTTTTTTAACTTGTATGTATTTGATCACCGCGGATAGTTGCGACAGGAGTTTTCCCTTTGATTTTGAGGCATATGATCTAGATAATGTCCAATGCCTCATATCGCGAACATAGTTATATTGGACAATTGATCTTCATATAAACGAAGCATAAAAGTTTAGCAACCAGTTTAGCAATCACTTAGAAACAGCGTTGTCGAGGCCACCCCAAACCCTAGACGAAGAAAGAGCATTGTTGATCTACCCCATCCCGCCCCTACCCGTAATTGTTATGTTCATTGTTGTCATTAGCTATGTATATGTTTGTGCTTATGATTCCTTGTTGTGATATTAGCTAGGTTATGTTTGCCACTAATATATCCATCTCATGTTTGTATATTAATTGCCATGTTGTAATATTTGCAGAAACTATGGATCAAAGAGACTTGGAACAAGAAGAGTTGTTGGGGGACATAATCCGCGACAGATGTGATGTATTGTCGTATCTCAACGACACCGATGGTCAGAAAGGAGAGGATGACTGCTCCGGTGACCGAACGGAGGAGGTAGCTGTTGCAAAGTCCGGTGAGGTATATATATTAATTAAGCCTGTGCTGACTAATTGACGCATTAATTGTTTTGGTATGTACATATATTAACGCTTCTTTCTTCTTTTATAGCCCTCCAGATCAAGCCAAACTTCCGTAACGAGACGAGGCCTGAAGAAAAGGTTGCGCCAGGATGAAAGGTTCACGATCACAGAAATCGCGGGCAATGGCCAACCGATTGAACCCAAGCGGACCAAGGACGCCATTTGTTGCTCAGTGCGGAGCTATTGTTAGGGACACCATCCCAATCAACATCTAGCAATGGAATAAGCCGGCTAAGGCCGGCGACCCTGAAGTTTCTTATGTCAATGATAGACAGAAAGTTGATCTTTGGACCTGCTGAAGGCAAATTTCACCCTACCGCCAGAGGAGGATCTGGATAAGCAAGTTATAGAGACAAAGGTCAAGTCATATGCTCTTAAGAAGATGGCAGATCTATTCAAGAGGTGGAAGAAAGAGTTGAACACAAACTTTGTTGACAAAGGGAAGACTCCAGAATTCACCGGCCGATTTGAGAAGATAAGAGATCACTGGCCCGCATTTGTGGCCTACAAGACATCAGAGAAGGGTAAGAAAATGTCAGAGACAACACAAGAAAAATGCTGCAAAGAAGTTGTATCACCATCACACGGGGTTAGGTGGCTACCTCAAAGCTCGGACGTTGTGGGACAAAGCTGAGAAAGACCTGATTGCTAAGGGGGTCCAACCAGCGACACTGAACTGGCCAGACTATTCAAGGACTTGGTTCTTCCGGGTTGGGGGAACTTTGGACCCAGAAACAGGGGAGTGTTGTTGGACGGACGAGCAACTTGCAATACCGGTCAAGAAGCTTAAGAATTATATGGCTGCAACGCAGAAAGGGACGTTCATTCCCGACAAAGTGAAGGACGAGATGTCTGAGGCCCTCGGGAATCCTGAGCACCCTAGACGAACACGAGGCACACCAGGCTCTGTTGCATGGGTGCATGGGTTCCCCGATGCAAGCGGTTACAAAAAGCGAGAGAGAAAGAGGAAAGTGGAGCAGAGCGAAATGGAGACAATCAAAGCAAGATTAGCGAAGCTAGAGGAATTTGCAACTGCCGGCCAACCATCTCAGTGGCTCGAAGCTACCCCAGAAGCTACCCCGCCATCTCAGCGGAGAAGCAGCGTGGCTTCCATGGAGCTAGCCCAGCCTGATTTGACGGCTCCTCGCTACCCCGTGGATACTATCACGGAGGTTGATAACCCACAAGTATAGGGGATCGCAACCGTTTTCGAGGGTAGAGTATTCAACCCAAATTTATTGATTCGACACAAGGGGAGCCAAAGAATATTCTCAAGTATTAGCAGCTGAGTTGTCAATTCAACCACACCTGAAATACTTAATATCTGCAGCAAAGTATTTAGTAGCAAAGTAGTATGGAAGTAATGGTAACAGTGGCAAAAGCAATAGTAGCAGTTTTGTAGCAATCGTAACAGTGGCAACGGTAAAGTAACTTAGCAAAGATCAATATGAAACGAGCTCGTAGGCAATGGATCAATGATGGATAATTATGTAGGATGACATTTATCATGCAACAGTTATAACATAGGGTGACACAGAACTAGCTCTAGTTCATCAATATAATGTAGGCATGTATTCCGAATATAGTCATCGTGCTTATGGAAAAGAACTTGCATGACATCTATTGTCCTATCCTCTCGTGGCAGCAGGGTCCTAAGGGATATTAAGGCCTCCTTTTAATAGAGTACCAGACCAAAGCATTAGCACTTAGTGAATACATGAACTCCTCAAACTACGGTCATCACCGGAAGTATCCCGACTATTGTCACTCCGAGGTTGCCGGATCATAACACGTAGTAGGTGACTATAACTTGCAAGATATGATCAAGAACACTCATATATTCATGAAAACATAAGAGGTTCAGATATGAAATCATGGCACTCGGGCCCTAGTGACAAGCATTAAGAATGGCAAAGTCACAACAACATCAATCTTAGAACATAATGGATACTAGGGATCAAACCCTAACAAAACTAACTCGATTACATGGTAAATCTCATCCAACCCATCACTGTCCAGCAAGCCTACGATGGGATTACTCACGCACGATGGTGAGCATCATGAAATTGGTGATGGAGGATGGTTGATGATGACGATGGTGATGAATTCCCCTCTCCGGAGCCCCGAACGGACTCCAGATCAACCTTCCCAAGGAAGAACAGGGCTTGGCGGTGGCTCCGTATCATAAAACGCGATGAATCCTTCTCTCTGTTTTTTCTCCCTAATCATGAATATATGGAGTTGGAGTTGAGGTCGGTGAAGGTCCAGGGGGCCCATGAGATAGG
Organism: Triticum urartu; assembly: GCF_056163025.1. Lineage (NCBI taxonomy): Eukaryota > Viridiplantae > Streptophyta > Magnoliopsida > Poales > Poaceae > Triticum > Triticum urartu. The sequence continues at coordinate 633,635,850 of NC_141879.1, forward strand.
GCGGCACGACCAGGGGGGTAGGGCGCGCCTCCCACCCTCGTGGCCAGGGTGTGGGCCCCCTTCAGCTGATTCTTTCGCCAGTATTTTTTATTAATTCCAAAAAATATCTCCGAGAAGTTTCAGGTCATTCTGAGAACTTTTATTTCTACACAAAAGTAACACCATGGCAGTTCTGCTGAAAACAACGCCAATCCAAGTTAGTTCCATTCAAATCATGCAAATTGGAGTCCAAAACAAGGGCAAAAGAGTTTGGATAAGTAGATACGTTGGAGACGTGTCAACTCCCCCAAGCTTAACCCATTGCTTGTCCTCAAGCAATTCAGTTGACAAACTGAAAGTGATAAAGAAAAACTTTTACAAACTTTGTTTGATCTTGTTGTTGCAAATATGTAAAGCCAACATTCAAGTTTTCAGCAAAGATCATGAACTAACCATATTCACAATAACATTTAGGTCTCATGTTTACTCATATCTTTGGCATAATCAACTAGTGAGTAATAATAATAAATTTCGGATGACAACACTTTCTCAAAACAATCATGATATGATATAACAAGATGGTATCTCCATAGCCCTTTCTGAGACCGCATAACATAAATGCAGAGCACCCCTGAAGATCAAGGACTGACTAGACATTGTAATTCATGACACAAGAGATCCAGTCACAGTCATACTCAATGTAAATTAATAACAATGCATACAAATGAAAGTGGTGCTCTCTAACTGGTGCTTTTTATAAGAGGATGATGACTCAACAGAAAAGTAAATTGATAGGCCCTTCGCGGAGGGAAGCAGGGATTTACAGAGGTGCCAGAGCTCGAGTTTTGAAACATAGATAAATAATATTTTGAGCAGTATACTTTCATTGTCAACATAACAACCAAGAGATCTCGGTATCTTCCATGCTACATACATTATAGGCGGTTCCCAAATAGAATGGTAAAGTTTATACTCCCCCATCACCAACAAGCACATTCCATGGCTGGTCCGAAACTACGGGTACCGTCCAACTAACAACAATCCCGGGGGAGTTTTGTTTGCAATTATTTTTATTTGATCTGAGCATGGGACTGGGCATCCCGGTTACTGGCCATTTTCTCGTGAATGATGAGCGGAGTCCACTCATCGTGAGAATAACCCACCTAGAATGGAAAATATAGACAACCCTAGTTGATGCATAAGCGATTCGAGCATACAAAACCGAATTTCATTTGAAGGTTTAGAGTTTGGCACATGCAAATTTACTTGGAACGGCAGGTAAATACCGCATATAGGTAGGTATCGTGGACTCATATGGAACAACTTTGGGGTTTATGGAAGTGGATGCACAAGCAGTATTCCCGCTTATTACAGGAGAAGGCTAGAAAGAGACTGGGACACTACTGCAGGATGCTGCTAACGCGACACTACGATCAGAGACCCTTCGACGAAACTGTGTGCGATGCAACAATCGCAAACGGTGGTGTAAAAAACCCGTCAAAAAGGTGCAAAACGTTTGCGATGACGGATGCATCAAACACGGCTCAAATTTTGGTTGTGTGTGCGATGCAGGGCATACGGTTCAGTTAAATCAACTGTTTGCAACGAGGAGGAACAAAAGAAATGGGCTGCTGATACGTCTCCAACGTATCTATAATTTTTGGTTGTTCCATGCTATTATATTATCTGTTTTGGATGTTTAATGGGCTTTAATATACCCTTTTATATTATTTTTGGGACTAGCCTACTAACCGGAGGCCCAGTGCAAATTGCTGTTTTTTTGCCTATTTCAGTGTTTTGCAGAAAAGGAATATCAAACGGAATCCAAACAGAATGAAACCTTTGGGAGAGTTATTTTTGGAACAAACGTTGTGGTGGAATTTTCACGGCAGATGTCCTAGTGAAAGGACTTAGTCGTGGAGCCATCGCAACTAGGAAGCAAGAAGGGGTTAATCGGGACAAAGGACACGAGGTTTATACTAGTTCGGCCCCTTACGGTGAAGGTAAAAGCCTACGATCCAGTTTTGAGTGGGATTGTATATGTCTCGATAACCAGGAAGCGAATCCGCTTGACCTAGCTCTCGATTTGATGTTACTTGCCCTAAGCCGCCGCTGGGTCATCCCCTTATATACACGGGTTGACGCCCTGCGGCCTACAGAGTCCCGTCCGGCTCATAAACGGTGTCCGGCTCAGTGACTAGTTAATCTTCCATTATAATACAAGTCATACCATTATGGCGGTTTATCATTACGGGCCTAGAGTTGCCTTTGGGCTTTGGGCCCTTAACTGAACCGCCATCTTCAAGCTTGGTCTTGGGCTTCGAGAGTCTTCGTAGGTATAACCCGGCCCCTCCTGGGTGGATCATACCTAATAGTTATATCCCCAACATTAGGCCCCGGATTGATTTGAACTGGTTCATGTCAATCTTCAATACTTAAGCAAAATCTTCTACTCTTCTTTTGTATAAAATTTTTGTGACCCGCCATGATGTCATCCTTTGGATTTATGGTGACCCGCCATGACGTCATCTGCCATTAATGCACATTTTGCCCAACTTATCTCAACAGATCCTTATCTTAATGACCATCCCGAGAATCGAGGCGCCTTTGTAGTTGGATAATCATGTTTTCGGCCTCCTCGTTTTTCGCACCCACTTATCAGTGTTCCCTTATAAATAGGCACAACCAGGTCTTTCCTCATTCTCCCCTTTCCTCGTCTTCTTCCTCTCGCAATCCTACTACCACTCGAGCTCCACCGCCGCCACAGAGCACCTCGTCTTCCTCGACCTCGGCCGCTGCATCAACCTGAATCAGTCCAGAGAATAGCGGCGACCCTCCGCAGTAGATCTGTAGCTGTAAGTCTTTGCCTTCCCGCACCTCAGATCCGCATTAGGGTTTTCAAGTTCCTCTGTGTTCTTCATAGTTCATCGCAGTTTCTTCGTAGTTCCTCCACCGCAGCCTCTTTTGAGCCAAAAAGTAACATATAACTCATGCGGTAGTTGTTTTGCGTCCATTTTTGATCATAGCAGATCCCTTTTTCTTGTACAGAGGCCTCATTAGAACTCACGAACTCATATGTACTAGATTTTTAGGTCTAGAATATTTTCTTTTCTGAACAGCCATTTGATCCAAAATAATAGCTGCAACCTGTGAAACTTGTTTGTGCAACACTTAGGCAAAAACTGTATTTGTTAGATCCACCTAGCCATGGCGACTCTTATCACCGGTTTAAAAAAGGCAATGCTCAATCGATAATCCTGACCACCCATGGCGGTTTAAATAACTTAACTGCTTATGACTCTCGTGGCGGCTTAAATAACCTGACATAATTAGCCATATACCATTAGGCCCCTTTGTAAGCCGCCACTTTGAATATGTATTGTAATACTTGTTCTCTGGCTTAAGTGTAAATCGACAATTTCACTCTTTGTTAGGCTTCCGTCTTCACAATGCCGCCCAAAGCACCCAAAGCACCCGTTACATGCAATTCATCGTCACAGAAAGCACACTTGCTGATTTTGTGAAGACTGGCTATCTGCCAAAGAAGGAAGTCATGTCCTACCGTGCTCCTGATCCAATAGAGGAAAAACCTCAACCCAAAGAAGGGGAAGTCATCGTCTTTACTGATCACATGAACCGGGGTTTTTATCCACCCGGCTCAAAGTTTTTTAGAGATGTCCTGCACTTTTTTGACCTCCGACCTCAAGACATCGGGCCCAACTCTGTGTCTAACATCTGCAACTTCCAAGTGTTCTGTGAGGTGTACCTTGGAGAAGAACCCAATTTGCTGCTCTTCAGAGAATTATTTTACTTGAACTGCCAGAATGAACGTGCCAACTGGCCTAGCTTGGAACTTGGTGGGATCTCAATCCAACGACAGAGAGACTGCATTTTTCCGTATGCCGATCCACCGAGTCACCCCAAAGACTGGAACCAGACATGGTTCTATTGTCAAGATACTTCTCCGGCTGGTGAGAACCCTCTGCCCGGTTTTCGCGCCCTGCGCCTTGAGTCCACTCATCCTCTACCAGATAAGCTGTCTCCTGTTGAACGCCAGAAGCTTGCCCCCACCATGAGTAAAGTCAAGGCTCTTTTGGGGAATGGCTTAAATGGCATCGATTTGGTCCGAGTTTGGCCGGCCTGGCGGGTTATTCCATCGAGCCGCCGCCCTGGTTTGATGTGCGACTATACAGGCCAGAAGAATGATCCTCTGCGGCACAGTCCTGATGATTTACCTGACGACGTCATTGATGATATGACAAAGTCACTCCTGAATGAGAGCCTAGCAGACTGTGGCAAAGTAGGTTTGAGTCCTTTCTGCAAAGCCAACTCGGCTCCAGTGGTAAGCTAGTAATTTAAGCATTTTACTCTCGTCTTTGAGGTTTTACCTTTACTCAAAACTCTTTGTTGAAATTCACAGGCCACTGACGAATTTTGAAAGCCAAATATGACCATGAAGCTGCAAAGAAGGCCAGAAAAGCTAAGAAAGCCGCCAGGAAAGTCATCGCCAAGAAGAAATGACATAAACCCAGTGCCTCAGACATGCTTTGACTAGAGGACACCTCTAAGTCAGAGGTAGCTCTTGATTCTCTAGGCTCCTTTTTTAACTATCTTATTGACACTGATTATCATCAAGAGGATACAGGAGCGAGTCATGCAGTGGTTGAAGAGGTAAGTATTATTTCCTTCGACTCCGAGCCTTTGCCAAGACAGAAAGTCCGAAGAGTAACCCGGAAAGTAAGATTTTCACATCCTTTAGCTTACCAAGATCCTCAATTTCTTTTGAAGCAACAGATGCATGAGAGCCGGAGGCAGACCCGGACCAGTAAAGATGCAGAACTCTCCTCCGGCTTACCCACTATAACAAGAAAATGCCAGAACGAGGTCATCTCCGATTTATATTCCTTTTATCCTTTGGCGGGTCTCACTCATCAACCGCTCAATTCTTCTGACTCAAATTATCAGGAAACTTCACCTTCCTCTGGTGAGTCAATGCAGTCCAATTTGCTGGCTTTTAAAACTGCTCCAGGGTAATGATAACCTGCTTAATTTGTGCTCAGTTTGATTTGTTGTATTTTTACTAACCTTTTGATTTTATGCAGCGGTCAAGCCAAGCCCAGCAAAAGGGCGAAGAAGAACAAGCCGGCCGAAGAACCGATCCTGAATGAGCCGGAACTTGGAACAGCCACTCCTGAAGCCTCCACTCATGAGCCGCCGCCTAAGCCAGCCCATGATATACCAAAGCCCACTGTTGATCCGCCTTCGAGCAAACCATCGATGGTTCTGGAAACCCGGAATCCCCTAGCCCGACCAAAACGAATGATCGTCAAGATCTTGATGTCGAAATCACCAAGACCAGCTTTGTTGAGCAGGGGAGGCCAACCATGCTAACCAAGTGTTCTGCCAAGGAGGAACTTCTGGAATGCCACAAAACTAGACTTGATGTCGCTGATTATACTCATATGAGTATCGAAGAAATCTTTTCTGGCTATATGAGCCAAGTGCATAGCAGCCGTGATATAGAAATTGACATGGTGAAGCAGATGCACCAGAAGTTTGAGGTACAATCCTTTCTTTGTACTTAATTATCCTTACTATGCCAGCTCCCAAGTCTAGTGCTTATGATGAAATATGTTGTAGACTTAAAACCCAGCTTAACAATAGATGTAAGAAATCCGGCTTATCTGTAGCTCCTAAGGGCCGGCTTAAGCAACACGTTTGAACCGGTCCTTCTTGTTGGAAATATGCCCTAGAGGCAATAATAAATTGGTTAATATTATATTTCCTTGTTCATGATAATCATTTATTATCCATGCTAGAATTGTATTGATAGGAAACTCAGATACATGTGTGGATACATAGACAACACCATGTCCCTAGTAAGCCTCTAGTTGACTAGCTTGTTGATTAATAGATGGTTACGATTTCCTGACCATGGACATTGGATGTCGTTGATAACGGGATCACATCATTAGGAGAATGATGTGATGGACAAGACCCAATCCTAAGCCTAGCACAAAGATCGTGTAGTCTGTATGCTAAAGCTTTTCTAATGTCAAGTATCATTTCCTTAGACCATGAGATTGTGCAACTCCCGGATACCGTAGGAGTGATTTGGGTGTGCTAAACATCACAACGTAACTGGGTGGCTATAAAGGTACACTATAGGTATCTCCGAAAGTGTCTGTTGGGTTGGCACGAATCGAGACTGGGATTTGTCACTCCGTGTAAACGGAGAGGTATCTCTGGGCCCACTCGGTATGACATCATCATAATGTGCACAATGTGACCAAGGAGTTGATCACGGGATGATGTGTTACGGAACGAGTAAAAGAGACTTGCCGGTAACGAGATTGAACCAGGTATCGGGATACCGACGATCGAATCTCGGGCAAGTATCGTACCGCTAGACAAAGGGAATTGTATACGGGATTGATTGAATCCTTGACATCATGGTTCATCCGATGAAATCATCGCGGAGCATGTGGGAGCCAACATGGGTATCCAGATCCCGCTGTTGGTTATTGACCAGAGAGTTGTCTCGGCCATGTCTGCATGACTCCCGAGCCCGTAGGGTCTACACACTTAAGGTTCGATGATGCTAGGGTTATAGGGAATAGATGTACGTGGTTACCGAATGTTGTTTGGAGTCCCGGATGAGATCCCGGGCGTCACGAGGAGTTCCCAAATGGTCCGGAGGTAAATAATTATACATGGGAAGTCCTGTTTTGGTCGCCGGAAAAGTTTCGAGTTTATCGGTAATGTACCGGGACCACCGGGAGGGTCCCGGTGGTCCACAAAGTGGGGCCACCAGCCCCGGAGGGCTGCATGGACCAAGTGTGGGAGGGGACCAGCCCCAGGTGGGCTGGTGCGCCCCCCCACAAGGGCCCAAGGTGCCTAGGGTTTGGGAGGGGGCGCCTCCACCTAGCTTGGGGGGCAAGTTTCCCCCTCTCCCCCCCTTTGGCCGCCACCCTAGATGGGTTTGGGGCTGCCGCACCCCTTGGGGTGGAAACCCTAAAGGGGGTGTACCCCCCTCCCTCTCCCCTATATATACTTGAGGACTTTGGGGCTGCCAACACATGAGTTTTGACCTCTCCCTGGCGCAGCCCTACCTCTCTCCCTCCTCGTCTCTTGCGGTGCTTGGCGAAGCCCTGCTGGAGTACCACGCTCCTCCACCACCACCACGCCGTCGTGCTGCTGCTGGACGGAGTCTTCCTCAACCTCCCCCTCTCTCCTTGCTGGATCAAGGCATGGGAGACGTCACCGGGCTGCATGTGTGCTGAACGCGGAGGTGCCGTCCGTTCGACACTAGGATCATCGGTGATTTGGATCACGGCGAGTACGACCCCATCAAACCCGTTCACTTGAACGCTTCCGCTGAGCGATCTACAAGGGTATGTAGATGCACTCTCCTTCCCCTCGTTGCTAGATTACTCCATAGATTGATCTTGGTGATGCGTAGAAAATTTCGAATTTCTGCTACGATCCCCAACAGTGGCATCATGTGTTGGGGAACGTAGTAATTTCAAAAAATTTCCTACGCACACGCAAGATCATGATGATGCATAGCAACGAGAGGGGAGAGTGTTGTCTACGTACCCTCGTAGACCGTTCGCGGAAGCGTTATATCAACGCGGTTGATGTAGTCGTATGTCTTCACGTCCGACCGATCCAAGTACCGAAAGCACACACCTCCGAGTTCTGCACACGTTCGGCTCGGTGACGTCCTTGCCTTCTCGATCCAGCAAGAGGGGCGAAGTAGTAGATGAGTTCCGGAAGCACGATGGCGTGGTGACGGTGTTGGTGAAGAACAATCTCCGCAGGGCTTCGCCTAAGCACTACGGAAACTATGACGGAGGATAAACTAGAGGGGACGGGGTTGCCGGCACATGGCTTGGTGTTTATTGATGTGTCTTTGGTGCTAGCCCTGCCCCTCTATTTATATGTTGAGCCCTGGGGTCAAAACTTGGAGTAAAAGCCTCCACAAAGTCGGTTTCACCTGAAAGGCAAGAGTCCTTCTCGGACTCCAGGGCCAGACGCCAGGATTCCCGGCGTGTGGACCCAGACGCCAGGGACCCTGGCGTCTGGCCCCTGGACTCCGCAAAACTTCCTTTTTTGCGCTTTCCAAAAACCTTGTGGGCTTTCCCCTTTGGCCCAAATAAAGTGTTCTCGTACCCAAACATTTCGGGAAACATCCGGAACCCCTTCCAGTGATTTCCAGAACCCTTCCGGTGACCAAACACTATTATCCCATATATCAAACTTTGTCTCCGGACCATTCCGGAGTTCCTCGTCATGTCCGTGATCTCATCCCGGATTCTGAACAACATTCGGTCACCAACATACATAACTCACATAGTACTATATCGTCAACGAACGTTAAGCGTGCGGACCCTATGGGTTCGAGAACTATGTAGACATGACCGAGACACCTCTTTGGTCAATAACCAATAGCGGGACCTGGATGCCCATATTGGCTCCTACATATTCTACGAAGATCTTTATCGGTCAGACCACATAACAACATACGTTGTTCCCTTTGTCATCGGTATGTTACTTGCCCGAGATTCGATCGTCGGTATCTCAATACCTAGTTCAATATCGTTACCGGCAAGTCTCTTTACTCGTTCCGTAATACATCATCTCACAACTAACTCATTAGTTGCAATGCTTGCAAGGCTTATGTGATGTGCATTACCGAGAGGGCCCAGAGATACCTCTCCGACAATCGGAGTGACAAATCCTAATCTCGAAATACGCCAACCCAACATGTACCTTTGGAGACACCTGTAGAGCTCCTTTATAATCACCCAGTTACATTGTGATGTTTGGTAGCACACAAAGTGTTCCTCCGGTAAACGGGAGTTGCATAATCTCATAGTCATAGGAACATGTATAAGTCATGAAGAAAGCAATAGAAACATACTAAACGATCGAGTGCTAAGCTAACAAAATGGGTCAAGTCAATCACATCATTCTCCTAATGATGTGATCCCGTTAATCAAATAACAACTCTTTGTCTATGGTTAGGAAACATAACCATCTTTGATTAACGAGCTAGTCAAGTAGAGGCATACTAGTGACACTCTGTTTGTCTATGTATTCACACATGTATTATGTTTCCGGTTAATACAATTCTAGCATGAATAATAAACATTTATCATGAAATAAGGAAATAAATAATAACTTTATTATTGCCTCCAGGGAATATTTCCTTCATCATGAGCTAGGTCTATGCATAGTTTCTATGCACGAGTAGAACACAAAGCAGTTGTGGGCGTCGATACTGTCAATTTACTTGCCGTTACTAGTCTTATCTTGATTCGGCGGCATCGTGGGATGAAGCGGCCCGGACCGACCTTACACGTACTCTTACGTGAGACTGGTTCCACCGACTGACATGCACTAGTTGCATAAGGTGGCTAGCGGGTGTCTGTCTCTCCCACTTTAGTCGGATCGGATTCGATGAAAAGGGTCCTTATGAAGGGTAAATAGAAATTGGCATATCACGTTGTGGTTTTGGCGTAGGTAAGAAACGTTGTTGCTAGAAACCTATAGCAGCCACGTAAAAACTTGCAACAACAATTAGAGGATGTCTAACTTGTTTTTGCAGCATGTGCCTTGTGATGTGATATGGCCAAAAGGATGTGATGAATGATATATGTGATGTATGAGATTGATCATGTTCTTGTAATAGGAATCACGACTTGCATGTCGATGAGTATGACAACCGGCAGGAGCCATAGGAGTTGTCTTAATTTATTTATGACCTGCGTGTCAACATAAACGTCATGTAATTACTTTACTTTATTTCTAAAGCGTTAGCCATAGTAGTAGAAGTAATAGATGACGAGACAACTTCAAGAAGACACGATGATGGAGATCATGATGATGGAGATCATGGTGTCATGCCGGTGACAACGATGATCATGGAGCCCCAAAGATGGAGATCAAAAGGAGCAAAATGATATTGGCCATATCATGTCACTATTTGATTGCATGTGATGTTTATCATGTTTTACATCTTATTTGCTTAGAACGACGGTAGCTTAAATAAGATGATCCCTCATTAAAATTTCAAGAAAAGTGTTCCCCCTAACTGTGCACCGTTGCGAAGGTTCGTTGTTTCGAAGCACCACGTGATGATCGGGTGTGATAGATTCTAACGTTCGAATACAACGGGTGTTGACGAGCCTAGCATGTACAGACATGGCCTCGGGACACACACAATACACTTAGGTTGACTTGACGAGCCTAGCATGTACAGACATGGCCTCGGAACACGGAAGACCGAAAGGTCGAGCATGAGTCGTATAGAAGATATGATCAACATGTAGATGTTCACCGATGTTGACTAGTCCGTCTCACGTGATGATCGGACACGGCCTAGTTGACTCGGATCATGTTTCACTTAGATGACTAGAGGGATGTCTATCTGAGTGGGAGTTCATTAAATAATTTGATTAGATGAACTCAATTATCATGAACATAGTCTAAATTGTCTTCGCAAATATGTTGTAGATAAATAGCTCACGTTGTATCTCCCTGTTTCAATACGTTCCTAGAGAAAGATTAAGTTGAAAGATATTGTAAGCAATGATGCGGACTAGGTCCGTAGTCCGAGGAGTGTCCTCACTGCTACACAGAAGACTTACGTCTTTGATGCACCGCTCGATGTGCAAACCCCTACAACGTCGTCTATGGATGTTGTGAACACCTGACAGACACATCCTGATGACTACTTGATAGTTTAGTGCACCATACTTTACGGCTTAGAATCGGGATTCCAATGACATTTTGAACGCCATAGAACATATGAGATGTTCCAAGAGCTGAAGTTGGGATTTCAGGCTCATGCCCGTGTTGAGAGGTGTGAGATCTCTGACAAGTTCTTTTGCCAACAAGATGGAGGAGAATAGCTCAACTGGTGAGCATGTGCTAAGAATGTCTGGGTGCTACAATCACTTAAATCAAGTGGGAGTTAAACTTCCAGATAAGATAGTGATTGATAGAGTTCTCTAGCCACTATCACTAAGCTACTAGATCTTCGTGATGAACTATGACATGCAAGGGATGAAGTTGATCCCGGAGCTGTTCGCGGTGCTTAAGACCGCAAAAGGTAGAAATCAAGAAGGAGCATCAAGTGTTGGTGGTTTAACAAGACCACTGGTTTCAAGAAGGGCAAGGGCTAGAAGGGAAACTTCATATGGATGGCAAACCAGTTGCCGCTCCAGTGAAGGAACCCAAGGTTGAACCCAAACCCGAGACTAAGTGCTTCTATTGTAAGGGGAACGGTCACTGGTAGCGGAATTACCCCAAATGCATGGTAGATAAAAGGCTGGCAACTTCAACAAAGTATATACGTGTTATTAATGTGTACCTCACTAGTACTCCTGGTAGCACCCGGGTATTGGATACCGGTTCAGTTACTATTATTGGTGACTTGAAGCAAAAGCTACGGACTAAACGGAGACTGGCTGAGGGCGAGGTGACGATGTGTGTTGGAAGTGTTTCCAAAATTGATGAGATCACCATCGCACGCTCCATTTGCCTTCGGGATTAGTATTGAACCTAGATAAATGTTATCAGGTGTCTACGTTGAGCATGAATATGACTAGATCATATTCATTGCAATACGGTCATTCATTTAAGTTAGAGAATAATGGTTATTCTGTTTACATGAATGATACCTTTCATGGTCATGCACCCTATGTGAATGGTTCATTGAATCTCGGTCGTGGTAATACACATGTTCACGCCAAAAGATGTAGAGTTAATAATGATAGTACCACTTTCTTGTGGCACTGCCGCTTAGGTCATATTGGCGTAAGATGCATGAAGAAACTCCATATCGATGGTTGTTTGTAGTCACTTGATTTTGAATCACTTGACACATGCGAGCCATGCCTCATGGGCAGGATGACTAAGACCCCGTTTTCAGGTACGGGCAAGTGACTTGTTGGAAATCATACATGTAGATGTGTGTGATCCAATGAGAATTGGAGCGTGCGGTGGATATCACTATTTTCTCATCTTCACTGACGATTTGAGTAGATATAGGTATATTTACTTAATGAAGCACAAGTCTGAAACGTTTGAAAAGTTCAAGCGATTTCAGGGTGAAGTTAAGAATCATCATAACAATAAGATCATGTTCCTACGATCTGATCAAAAGGGGATTTTCTGAGTTATGAGTTTGGCAATCACTTAAGACATTGTGGAATTGTTTCACAGTTGAAGCCACCTGGAACACCACAAGGTAATGGTGTGTCCGGACGTCGTAATCGAACCCTGTGAGATATGGTGCGATCTATGATGTCTCTTACCAATCTACCGTTTTCGTTTTGAGGTTATGCGATAGAGACAGCTGCATTCACTTTAGATAGGACACCATCTAAGTCCGTTGAGACGACGTCATATGAACATTGGTTTGGCAAGAAACCAAAGTTGTCGTTTCTTAAATGTTTGGGGCTGCGATGCTTAAGGCTTCAGCCAGAGAAGCTCGAACCCAAAACGAACAAACACATCTTCATAGGGTACCCAAAGGTGACAGTTGGGTATACCTTCTATCTCAGATCCGAGGGCAAATTGTTTGTCGCTAAGAATGGGTCCTTTCTCGAGAAGGAGTTTATCTCGAAAGAATTGAGTGGGAGGAAGATAGAACTTGATGAGGTTGTCGAACCTTTACTTCAACCAGAGAGTGATGCAACACAGAAAGATGTTTTCTGTGGCGCCTATGTCTGTTGAATAGGAAGTTAATGATAGTGATCATAAAGCTTCGGATCAAGTTGCTATCAAACCTCGTAGGTCAACAAGGATATGTACTACTCCTAAGTGGTACGGTAATCCTGTCTTAGATATCATGTTGTTAGACAACAATAAACCTACGAGCTATGGAGAAGCGATGGTGGGCCCGTATTCCGACAAATGGTTAGAAGCCATGAAATCTAAGATAGGATCCATATACCAGAACAAAGTATGGACTTTGGTGGACTTGCCCGATGATCGGCAAGCCATTGAGATAAATGGATCTTTAAGAAGAAGACGGACGTGGGCGGTAATGTTACCGTCTATGAAGCTCGACTTGTGGGAAAGAGTCTTTTCACAAGTTCAAGGAGTTAACTACGATGAGAATTTCTCACCCGTAGCGATGCTTAAGTTCGTCGGAATCATGTTAGCATTAGCTGTATTTTTCAATTATGAAATCTTACAGATGGATGTCAAAACAAGTTTTCTTACCAGTTTTCGTAAGAAAAGTTGTATGTGATACAATAGAAGGTTTTGACGATCCTAGGGATGCTAAAAAGTATGCTGGCTCCAGCAATCCTTCTATGGACTAGAGCAAGCATCTTGGAATCGGAATATATGTTTTGATGGAGTGATCAAAGCTTTTAAGTTTATACAATGTTTTCTAGAAACTTGTATTTACAAGAAAGTGAGTGGGAGCACTACAAAATTTCTGATAAGTATATGTGGATGACATATTGTTGATCTGAAATAATGTAGAATTTCTGGAAAGCATAAATGGTTGTTTGAAGAGTACTTTTTCAAAGGAAGACCTGGATAAAGCTGCTTACATATTGGGCATCAAGATCTATAGAGATAGATCAAGACGCCTGATGGTACTTTCAAAGAACGCACACCTTGACATGTTTTTGAAGGAGTTCAAAATATATCAGTCAAAGAAGGGGTTCTTACCTGAGTTGTAAGGTGTGAAGTTGAGTAAGACTCAAAGCTTGACCACGGCAGAAGAAAGAGGAAGGACGAAGGTCGTCCCCTATGCTTTTGTCATAGGCTCTATACGGTATGCCATGCTGAAGTACCGCACCTGATGTGTGCCTTGCCACAAGTCTGGCAAGAGGGTACAAAGGTGATCTAGGAGTAGATCACCAGATAGCGGTCAAAATCATCCTTAGAGGAATAAGGAAATGTTTCTCGGTTATGGAGGTGATAAAGAGTTCGACATAAAGAGTTATGTCGATGCAAGCTTAACTCCTATCCGGATAGCTCTGAGTAGAGATACCGGATACGTATAATGGAGCAATAATTTGGAATAGCTCCAAGTGGGACGTGGTAGCAGCATCTACGATGAAAAGTTTTGCGAAATACATAGGGATCTGAATATGGCAAGACCCGTTGACTACAACCTCTCTCACAAGCATAACATGATCAAACCCAGAACTCTTTGAGTGTTTATCACATAGTGATGTGAACTAGATCATTGAGTCTAGTAGACTCTTGGATGTTGGTCACATGGCGATGTGACCTGTGAGTGTTAATCACATGGCGATGTGAACTAGATTATTGACTCTAGTGCAAGTGGGAGACTGTTGGAAATATGCCCTAGAGGCAATAATAAATTGGTTATTATTATATTTCGTTGTTCATGATAATCGTTTATTATCCATGCTAGAATTGTATTGATAGGAAACTCAGATACATGTGTGGATACATAGACAACACCATGTCCCTAGTAAGCCTCTAGTTGACTAGCTCGTTGATCAATAGATGGTTATGGTTTCATGACCATGGACATTGGATGTCATTGATAACGGGATCAAATCATTAGGAGAATGATGTGATGGACAAGACCCAATCCTAAGCCTAGCACAAAGATCGTGTAGTTCGTATGCTAAAGCTTTTCTAATGTCAAGTATCATTTCCTTAGACCATGAGATTGTGCAAGTCCCGGATACCGTAGGAGTGCTTTGGGTGTGCCAAACGTCACAACGTAACTAGGTGGCTATAGAGGTACACTACAGGTATCTCCGAAAGTGTCTGTTGGGTTGGCACAAATTGAGACTGGGATTTGTCACTCCGTGTAAACGGAGAGGTATCTCTGGGCCCACTCGGTATGACATCATCATAATGTGCACAATGTGACCAAGGAGTTGATCACGTGATGATGTGTTACGGAATGAGTAAAAGAGACTTGCCGGTAACGAGATTGAACCAGGTATCGGGATACCAACGATCGAATCTCGGGCAAGTATCGTACCGCTAGACAAAGGGAATTGTATACGGGATTGATTGAATCCTTGACATCGTGGTTCATCCGATGAAATCATTGTGGAGCATGTGGGAGACAACATGGGTATCCAGATCCCGCTGTTGGTTATTGACCGGAGAGTTGTCTCGGCCATGTCTGCATGACTCCTGAGCCCGTAGGGTCTACACACTTAAGGTTTGATGATGCTAGGGTTATAGGGAATAGATGTACGTGGTTACTGAATGTTGTTTGGAGTCCCGGATGAGATCCCGGACGTCACGAGGAGTTCCGGAATGGTCCGGAGGTAAAGAATTATATATGGGAAGTCCTGTTTTGGTCGCCGGAAAAGTTTCGGGTTTATCGGTAATGTACTGGGACCACCGGGAGGGTCCCGGTGGTCCACCAAGTGGGGCCACCAGCCCCGGAGGGCTGCATGGGCCAAGTGTGGGAAGGGAACAGCCCCAGGTGGGCTGGTGAGCCCCCCCACAAGGGCCCAAGGCGCCTAGGGTTTGGGGAGGGGGCGCCTCCACCTAGCTTGGGGGGCAAGTTTCCCCCTCTCCCCCCCTTTAGCTGCCACCCTAGATGGGTTTGGGGCTGCCGCACCCCTTGGGGTGGAAACCCTAAAGGGGGCGCACCCCCCTCCCTCTCCCCTATATATACTTGAGGACTTTGGGGATGCCAACACATGAGTTTTGACCTCTCCCTGGCGCAGCCCTACCTCTCTCCCTCCTCGTCTCTTGCGGTGCTTGGTGAAGCCCTGCTGGAGTACCACGCTCCTCCACCACCACCACGCCGTCGTGCTGCTGCTGGACGGAGTCTTCCTCAACCTCTCCCTCTCTCCTTGCTGGATCAAGGCATGGGAGACGTCACCGGGCTACATGTGTGTTGAACGCGAAGGTGCCGTCCGTTCGGCACTAGGATCATCGGTGATTTGGATCACGGCAAGTACGACTCCATCAACCCCGTTCACTTGAACGCTTCCGCTTAGAGATCTACAAGGGTATGTAGATGCACTCTCCTTCCCCTCGTTGCTAGATTACTCCATAGATTGATCTTGGTGATGCGTAGAAATTTTTGAATTTCTGCTACGATCCCCAACACTTCTCATGTTTGAATCAGAAAAAAATACTTGTAACAGCAACATGCATTAGTCCCCAAGTGCCAAGTATCTTTGCTTGCAAAGTGCTTGGGACTTACTGTCATGAACCGCCACTGTAAGCAAAATTCTTCAGCATACATTAGCCCCCAAGTGCCAAGTATCTTTGCTGGCAAAATGCTTTGGGACTTAATAATGCATCATGATAATCCTGATTTTGACCCGGTATTTGTACAGGCCACCAATAGTCAATTTGAATCGGAAATATCTGACTTGAAGAATCGCCTGGAAGCATAGGAGACTGAAACCCAAAAAGCCAACTCCAAATTGGAGTTCAACGTATCTGAACAAGAAAAACTGAAAAAGGCTTTGAAGTGGAGAAGAAGGCCTGGGCTGATGAAAAGATCGCCTTGATCAACCGGGCTGAGAAGGCAGAGGCGACTCTTGCAGAAGCAACCGCCGAATTATCCGGTTTAAAACGCCATATATCTCAGATGGTCTCAACAATCTTTGGTAAGTCACTCTGCAAGTGTTAGATATTTGAATCTTTCTAATAAGCATATCAATTGTCATCAACTCACCTGACATTGGAATGCAATCCCCCGGAGCTCAAATCTTAACCAGAGCATGCTGATAAAGCTAAAGGCGGTTTACACGCTGGTGGGGCAACTCTACACCGGGTCTTAGCGTGCCTTAGCCGCAGTGGCCCTGTCGAATGAAGTTCCCACCCTCCTGTCGGATGTATTAAAGTGGCTTGCTGTGCTACCTCAGCGGTTTAATGAACTAAGGCGATCTTCTGCGAGAGCCGGAGCCGTAGCTGCATTAAGCCGAGCCAAGGCGTGGCTACCGGAGCTAGACCCGGCCGATATCGCCATTGGGTATCCAACCCTAAAGGAGGACGACACACCTTTTGGACAGGAGGACTTCACCATTGTGTTAAGGAGATACGCCCTGTGGCCACCCTGATTGCTGATGACACGGATCTTACCAAGTATCATCCGGGTTATGATGCCGAAAATCAGAGGATTCCAATGCCGCATTATGAAGTGATCAGTCTGATCCCTCCAATTCGTAAGCATACCTTCGCCCCTGAAGTTGACTCGGCCGGATTAATTGATGATGAAGCTGAATTTGAAGCTTTGAATGGCATTGACTGGTCATCATCAACCTTCTAGGATAGGGAACAAGATGGAGGAGCGGAAAGGGATGATCCGGAAGCTTCAGGACACCAACGCAATTGATCCGTCGGGCGGCTCATATTTATGATTTGTTGAAAAACAATGTTAATCATTTGGACTCGGGGAGTCATGTAATATGGTAGAAAAAACACTTGGTTTTATCGTGCCATCGTGCACATGTTTGGTGCTCAACACTGTTTAAGCCGCCATGTTATATTCACCCGTGTTATACTTATCATCTGTTTTCCTTACGCTGAAGAACGCTTTTAAACTGTCCTGCATATAGGAATAAATCACAAGACCCTTGGCGGCTTACCGCAGGGCGGGTTATATATCATACATAAAACCCGGAACATGAAAAAGAATCATAGATAAACTTGTTACCCATTATAACTTTGAAACATAACTATAATATCATACCTGTGATCCTTTAACTTGTACTGCCGGTTTATATAACCCGAACAATAAGGGTGATGACCCAATCCTGCAGAAACCAGTGCTTCCACATAGATGATGATTGTCATAAGCTGACGACTTATCGTCTAAAGTCAAGCCAGCTTAAATATAAACCACTCATATATACTGTAGATATGATCAAAAAGGCCTTAAGTAAAATCCAAAATATTGTTTGCAAAAATACTTAAAAAAATTGGGCTTCTGATTCGAATATGATCAGAAAACCATTCCAAAGGGGTTAAGCTAAGATTCGAATACGATCATATAGCCGCCAGTGGCTTTGGCGCTGCGCCGATCAAGAGGGTACCGGCAGCTATGTTATCTTTGGTTCAAATATGACCTATGTTTGAACAGGAAGCCCCCAAATGACCTTGAGAGGTTTTTAACGACCCTGATTCGAATACGATCCAAGTTGGACCCAAAGGGGTTGAGCTATGATTCAAATACAATCAAGAAGCCCCCTAGTGGGTTTGGCAGTGTGCCAATCAAAAGGGTACCGACAACTATGTTCTCTTTGGTTCGAATACGACCTATGTTTGAACAGGAAGCCCCCTAGTGATCGTGATGTTTTAACGGCTAGATTCTAATACGATCATGAGCCGGATCA
The DNA here is from genome assembly GCF_056163025.1 of Triticum urartu. Lineage (NCBI taxonomy): Eukaryota > Viridiplantae > Streptophyta > Magnoliopsida > Poales > Poaceae > Triticum > Triticum urartu. The sequence goes on from NC_141879.1 coordinate 633,654,155, forward strand.
AAAGGAGAGCTAGATTCAAATATGACCAGCCCCCTGTTGGTCGTTTTTAAAGACATAACAATGAAGACATAATAACTTTGAGGATGAAAAGGACAGAGGTCCTGCTTTATTACTTAACATAATATATACATCGTCAAAATATGTACATCATGAGAGCCGGTGGCTCAAGTGTAGTAAGGCCGAAGATGAGCAATATTCCACGGCCGACGGGTCTCCTCCTCCGACTTACGTGAGTCTTTGTGCTCTCAAACATCGATAAGATAGTATGACCCATTGTTCAAGTTCTTGCTGACCACAAAGGGTCCTTCCCAAGGTGGGGATAGCTTGTGCGCATTAGACTAATCCTGGATGAGATAGAGCACCAAGTCACCTTCCTGAAAGGTTCTGGACTTAACCCGGCAGCTGTGATAACGGCGCAAGTCCTGTTGGTAAATCGCCGAGCGGGCTGCTGCTAAGTCGCGCTTCTCATCTAACAGGTCAAGTGCATCCTGACGGGCTTGCTCATTATTAGCTTCAACGTAAGCCTCCACACGGGGCGAGTCATGACGGATGTCACTCGGTAGAACCGCCTCTGCTTCGTAAACCATGAAGAAAGGTGTATAACCCGTATATTTGTTAGGTGTAGTATTGATGCTCCATATCACAGAAGGCAACTCTTCTATCCAACAACCCGACGTCCGCTGCAAAGGAACCATAAGCCGGGGCCTGATGCCTTTCAAGATTTCCTGATTGGCTCTTTCATCCTGCCCATTGGATTGGGGGTGAGCTACTGATAAAACATCAAGCCGGATATGCTCATGTTGACAGAACTCCTCCATGGCACCCTTGGACAGATTAGTACCGTTGTCAGTTATAATACTATGTGAAAAACCAAAGCGAAAGATCACCTTTTTCATGAATTGAACCGTTGTGGCTGCATCACACTTACTGACTGGCTCTGCCTCAACCCACTTCGTGAATTTGTCAACCGCCACCAAGAGGTGGGTCTTTTGTCTTTGGACCTTTTGAAAGTCCCAACCATGTTGAGCCCCTAGACTGCAAACGGCCAAGTAATTGGAATCATCCGCAATTCTTGAGCCGATACATGAGCCCGTCGTGAGAATTTCTAACAACCGTCACATTTACTGACCAGATCTTCCACGTCAGCATGAGCCGTCAGCCAATAAAATCCATGACGAAAAGCCTTGGCCACAAGGGATTTTGAACCAGCATGATGGCCACAATCTCCTTCATGAATCTCACGAAGAATTTCTTGACCCTCCTCAGGAGAGACACAACGTTGAAACGCCCCAGTGACACTGCGGTGATGTAACTCACCATTGGCAATCGTCATTGACTTAGACCGCCTGGTTATCTGCCTAGCCAAGGTTTCGTCCTCCAGCAACTCGCCCCGGGTCATGTAAGCCAAATATGGCACTGTCCAATCTGGGATAACGTGAAGAGCCGCCACCAGTTGTGCTTCCGGGTCAGGAACAAGCAAGTCTTCCTCTGTAGGCAACTTGACAGAAGGGTTATGCAATACATCCAAAAAGGTGTTAGGTGGCACCGGCTTGCGCTGAGACCCCAGCCGGCTTAAAGCATCGGCTGCCTCGTTCTTTCTACGATTAATGTGTTCCACCTGGTAACCCTTAAAGTGTCCAGCAATTGCGTCAACTTCATGACGATAAGCCGCCATGAGAGGATCTTTAGAAACCCACTTGCCTGAGACTTGTTGAGCCACCAAATCTGAGTCGCCAAAGCACCTTACCCAGCTTAAGTTCATCTCCTTAGACATCCGAAGACCATGGAGCAAGGCCTCATACTCAGCTGCATTGTTAGTACAGGGAAACATCAACCGGAGTACATAACATAATTTATCACCTCGAGGGGAAGCTAAAACAACTCCAGCCCCCGAGCCCTCCAATTGCCTGGACCCATCAAAGTGAATAGTCCAATATGCGTTGTTCGGCTTCTCTTCAGGCATCTGCAACTCTGTCCAATCATTCATGAAGTCCACCAGTGCTTGGGATTTAATAGCAGTGTGTGGCACATACTTTAAGCCATGAGGCCCAAGTTCAATGGCCCACTTGGCGACTCGTCCTGTGGCTTCTCTATTCTGAATGATATCTCCCAAAGGAGCAGAACTTACCACAGTGATGGGGTGACCCTGGAAGTATTGCTTAAGCTTCTGGCTTGCCATGAACACCACGTAAACGAGCTTCTGCCAATGTGGATATCTTTGCTTGGACTCAATAAGCACCTCACTGATGTAGTAAACCGACCGTTGAACCGGATGCTCCTTGCCAGCCTCTTTGCACTCCACCACAATTGCAACACTGACAACACGTGTGTTAGCAGCCACATATAGCAATAAGGGCTCCTTACAATGGGAGCAGCAAGGACCGGCGGCTTAGATAACTGTCTCTTCAAATCTTCAAAGGCAGTGTTAGCAGCATCACTCCAGACAAAGTTGTCTGTCTTCTTCATCATCTGATACAGCGGTATGGCCTTCTCACCTAACCGGCTTAAAGCAGCAATACGGCCCGCCAGTCGCTGAACATCATTGACGCACGCCGGCTTAGCCAAAGAGGTGATTGCCTTGATCTTCTCCGGGTTAGCCTCAATACCTCTGTTAGAAACCAGAAAACCCAAAAGTTTACCTGCTGGCACTCCAAACACGCACTTTATCGGGTTAAGCATCATCTTATAAACCCGGAGATTATAAAAAGTTTCTTTCAGATCATCTATCAAGGTCTCCTTCTCTCTGGACTTCACCACAATGTCATCCACATAAGCATGAACATTACGCCCAATCTAATTATGGAGAAAATTCTGCACACATCGCTGATAAGTCGCCTGGGCACTTTTAAGCCCAAAAGGCATAGACACATAACAGAAGGCTCCAAACGTAGTGATGAAAGCCGTCTTCTCCTGGTCCTTAACTGCCATCTTGATCTGATGATAACCAGAATAAGCATCCAAAAAGCTCAAACGCTCACAACCCGCCGTAGCATCAATGATCTGATCAATACGGGGGAGAGCAAAAGGATCAGCCGGACAAGCCTTGTTTAAGTCCGTGTACTCCACACACATATTCCAGGCGCCGTTCTTTTTAAATACAAGCACCGGGTTAGCCAATCACTCCGGGTGAAAAACTTCAACAATAAACCCGACCGCCAAGAGCCGGGCCACCTCCTCACCAATAGCTTTACGCCTCTCCTCATTAAACCGCCGAAGAAATTGCCTGACCGGCTTAAACTTTGGATCAATATTAAGAGTGTGCTCAACGAGTTCTCTCGGTACACCCGACATGTTAGAAGGTTTCCATGCAAAGATGTCCCGGTTCTCACGGATGAACTCGATGAGCGTGCTTTCCTATTTGGGATCCAGATTGGCACTGATACTGAACTGCTTAGATGAGTCGCTGGAACAAAATCAACAAGCTTGGTGTCATTGGCCGGCTTAAATTTCATCACCGGCTCGTGCTCCGTGGTTGGCTTCTTCAGTGACGTCATGTCCGCCGGGTCAACATTGTCCTTATAGAACTTCAACTCCTCTGCTACACAGACAGATTCAGCATAAACAGCATCACCTTCCTCACATTCTAAAGCTATCTTACGACTCCCATGGACTGTGATAGTGCCCTTGTGACCCGGCATCTTGAGCTGCAAGTAAACATAACATGGCCGCGCCATGAATTTGGCATAAGCCGGCCGTCCAAACAGGGCGTGATATGGGCTCTTGATGTTGACCACTTCAAAGGTTAATTTCTCAGCCCTAGAATCATGCTCATCTCCGAAGGCTACCTCCAGTTCAATCTTACCAACTGGGTATGCCGACTTACCAGGCACCACTCCATGGAAAACAGTGTTAGATGTCTTAAGATTCTTATCTGTCAACCCCATACGACGAAAGGTCTCATTATAGAGGATGTTGATGCTGCTGCCTCCATCCATGAGTACCTTAGTGAATTTATATCCACCAACCTGAGGTGCCACTACCAGAGCCAACTGACCCGGATTGTCAACCCGAGGAGGGTGATCTTCCCTGCTCCACACAATAGGTGCTACCTCTTGAGCACTGAGTTGGATTTCCTTAAAGAGGAAAGGATGATGCATCAAAGTAGCATAAGTATTTCCCTCAGTTTTTGAGAAACAAGGTATCAATCTAGTAGGAGGCTACGCGCGAGTCCATCGTACCTGCACAAAACAAATAACTCCTCACAACCAACGCGATAAGGGGTTGTCAATCCCTTCACGGTCACTTACGAGAGTGAGATCTGATAGATATGATAAGATAATATTTTTGGTATTTTCGTGATAAAGATGCAAAGTAAAATAAAAGCAAAGTAAAAAGAAAAGGAAATAACTAAGTATTGGAAGATTAATATGATGAAGATAGACCCGGGGGCCATAGGTTTCACTAGTGGCTTCTCTCAAGAGCATAAGTTTTTTACGGTGGGTGAACGAATTACTGTTGAGCAATTGACAGAATTGAGCATAGTTATGAGAATATCTAGGTATGATCATGTATATAGGCATCACGTCCGAGACAAGTAGACCGACTCCTGCCTGCATCTACTACTATTACTCCACTCATCGACCGCTATCCAGCATGCATCTAGAGTATTAAGTTCATGAAAACAGAGTAACGCTTTAAGCAAGATGACATGATGTAGAGGGATAAACTCATGCAATATGGTAAAAAAACCATCTTGTTATCCTCGATGGAAACAATACAATACGTGCCTTGCTGCCCCTACTATCACTGGGAAAGGACACTGCAAGATTGAACCCAAAGTTAAGCACTTCTCCCATTGCAAGAAAGATCAATCTAGTAGGCCAAACAAAACTGATAATTCGAAGAGACTTGCAAAGATAACCAATAATACATAAAAAAATTCAGAGAAGATTCAAATATTGTTCATAGATAATCTTGATCATAAACCCACAATTCATCGGTCTCAACAAACACACCGCAAAAAGAAGATTACATCGAATAGATCTCCACAAGAGAGGGGGAGAACATTGTATTGAGATCCAAAAAGAGAGAAGAAGCCATCTAGCTAATAACTGTGGACCCGAAGGTCTGAGGTAAACTACTCACACTTCATCGGAGAGGCTATGGTGTTGATGTAGAAGCCCTCCGTGATGGATGCCCCCTCCGGCGGAGCTCCGGAACAGGCCCCAAGATGGGATCTCGTGGATACAGAAGGTTGCGGTAGTGGAATTAGGTTTTTTGCTCCGTATCTGATTGTTTGGGGGTACGTATGTAAATATAGGAGGAAGGAGTATGTCGGTGGAGCAACAGGGGGCCCACGAGGGTGGAGGGCGCGCCTGGGGGTGGGGGGGGGGGGGGTAGGCGCGCCCCCTACCTCGTGGCCTCCTCCTTTGTTTCTTGATGTAGGGTCCAAGTCTCTTGGATCATGTTCGTTCCGAAAATCACGTTCTCGAAGGTTTCATTCCGTTTGGACTCCGTTTGATATTCCTTTTCTGTGAAACCCTAAAATAGGCAAAAAACAACAATTCTGGGTTGGGCCTCCGGTTAATAGGTTAGTCCCAAAAGTAATATAAAAGTGGATAATAAAGCCCAATAATGTGCAAAACAGTAGATAATATAGCATGGAGCAATCAAAAATTGTAGATACGTTGGAGACGTATTAAGCATCCCCAAGCTTAATTCCTGCTCATCCTCGAGTAGGTAAATGATAAAAAAGATAATTTTTGATGTGAAGTGCTACTTGGCATAATTTTAATGTAATTCTTCTTAATTGTGGTATGAATATTCAGATCCGAAAGATTCAAGATAAAAGTTTAATATTGACATAAAAATAATAATACTTCAATCATACTAACAAAGCAATCATGTCTTCTCAAAATAACATGGCCAAAGAAAGCTATCCCTACAAAATCATATAGTCTGGCTATGCTCTATCTTCACCAGACAAAGTATTTAAATCATGAACAACCCCGATGACAAGCCAAGCAATTGTTTCATACTTTTGACATTCTCAAACTTTTTCAATCTTCACGCAATACATGAGCGTGAGCCATGGACATAGCACTATATGTGGAATAGAATGGTGGTTGTGGAGAAGACAAAAAAGGGAGAAGATAGTCTCACATCAACTAGGCATATCAACGGGCTATGGAGATGCCCATCAATAGATATCAATGTGAGTGAGTAGGGATTGCCATGCAACGGATGCACTGGAGCTATAAGTGTATGAAAGCTCAACAAAAGAAAATAAGTGGGTGTGCATCCAACTCGCTTGCTCATGAAGACCTAGGGCATTTTGAGGAAGCCCATCATTGGAATATACAAGCCAAGTTCTATAATGTAAAATTCCCACTAGTATATGAAAGTGACAACATAGGAGACTCTCTTATCATGAAGATCATGATGCTACTTTGAAGCACAAGTGTGGTAAAAGGATAGTAGCATTATCCCTTCTCTCTTTTTCTCTCATTTTTTTATTTGGGCTTCTTTGGCCTCTTTTATTTATTTATTTATTTATTTTCGTACGGAGTCTCATCCCGACTTATGGGGGAATCATAGTCTCCATCATCCTTTCCTCACTGGGACAATGCTCTAATAATGATGATCATCACACTTTTATTTACTTACAACTCAAGAATTACAACTCGATACTTAGAACAAGATATGACTCTATATGAATGCCTCCGGCGGTGTACCGGGATGTGAAATGACTCATGAGTGACATGTATGAAAGAATTATGAACGGTGGCTTTGCCACAAATACAATGTCAACTACATGATCATGCATAGCAATATGACAATGATGGAGCGTGTCATAATAAACGGAATGGTGGAAAGTTTCATGGCAATATATCTCGGAATGGATATGGAAATGCCATAATAGGTAGGTATGGTGGATGTTTTGAGGAAGGTATATGGTGGGTGTATGATACCGGCGAAAGGTGCGCGGTATTAGAGAGGCTAGCAATGGTGGAAGGAAGAAAAGTGCATATAATCCATGGACTCAACATTAGTCATAAAGAACTCATATACTTATTGCAAAAATCTACAAGTTATCAAAGCAAAGTATTACGCGCATGCTCCTAGGGGGATAGATTGGTAGGAAAAGACCATCGCTCGTCCCCGACCGCCACTCATAAGGAAGACAATCAAAAAAATAAATCATGCTCCGACTTCATCACATAACGGTTCACCATACGTGCATGCTACGGGAATCACAAACTTTAACACAAGTATTTCTCAAATTCACAAGTACTCAACTAGCACAACTTTAATATCACCATCTTCATATCTCAAAACAATTATCAAGCATCAAACTTCTCATAGTATTCAACACACTCATAAGAAAGTTTTTACTATTCATGCATACCAAGCATATTATGATTATTTAAGCAAATTACCATGCTATTTAAGACTCTCAAAATAATCTAAGTGAAGCATGAGAGATCAATAGTTTCTATAAAACAAATCCACCACCGTGCTCTAAAAAATATAAGTGAAGTACTAGAGCAAAACTATATAACTCAAAATATATAAGCGAAGCACATAGAGTATTCTAACAAATTCCGAATCATGTATGGCTCTCTCGAAAGATGTGTACAGCAAGGATGATTGTGGTAAACTAAAAAGCAAAGACTCAAATCATACAAGACCCTCCAAGCAAAACACATATCATGTGATGAATAAAAATATAGCTCCAAGTAAAGTTACCGATGAAAGTAGACGAAAGAGGGGATGCCTTCCGGGGCATCCCCAAGCTTTGGCTTTTAGGTGTCCTTATATTATCTTGGGGGTGACATGGGCATCCCCAAGCTTAGGCTCTTGCCACTCCTTGTTCCATAATCCATCAAATCTTTACCCAAAACTTGAAAACTTCACAACACAAAACTTAGTAGAAAATCTCGTGAGCTCCGTTAGCGAAAGAAAGCAAAAAGACCACTTCAAGGTACTGTAACGAACTCATTATTTATTTATGTTAGTGTTAAACCTACTGTATTCCAACTTCTCTATGGTTTATAAACTATTTTACTAGCCATGGATTCATTGAAGTAAGCAATAAACACACGGAAAACAGAATCTGTCAAAAACAGAACAGTCTGTAGTAATCTGTATCTAGCGCAAGATCTGGAACCCCAAAAATTCTAAAATAAATTGATGGACTTGAGTAATTTATCTATTAATCATATGAAAAAATAATTAACTAAATATCACTTTTCAAATAAAAATGGCAGCAGTTCTTGTGAGCGCTAAAGTTTCTGTTTTTTACAGCAAGATAACAAGACTTTCCCCAAGTCTTCCCAACGGTTCTACTTGGCATAAACACTAATTAAACACAAAAAACACAACCAAAACAGAGGATAGATAAATTATTTATTACTAAACAGGAGCAAAAAGCAAGGAATAAAAATAAAATTGGGTTGCCTCCCAACAAGCGCTATCGTTTAACGCCCCTAGCTAGGCATAAAAAGCAAGGATAGATCTAGGTATTGCCATCTTTGGTAGGCAATCCATAAGTGGCTCTCATAATAGATTCATAAGGTAATTTAATTTTCTTTCTAGGAAAGTGTTCCATGACTCTCCTTAACGGAAGTTAGAATCTAATATTTCCTTCCTTCATATCAATAATTGCACCAATCTTTCTAAGGAAAGGTCTACCAAGAATAATAGGACATGAAGGATTGCAATCTATGTCAAGAACAATAAAATCTACGGGCACATAATTCCTATTTGCAAAAATAGGAACATCATTGCTTCTTCCCATAGGTTTCTTAATAGTGGAATCCGCAAGGTGCAAGTTCAAAGAGCAATCATCAAAATCACGGAAACCTAACAAATCACACAAAGTCTTTGGAATCGTGGAAACACTAGCACCCAAATCACATAAAGCATAGAACTCATGATCTTTAATCTTAATTTAATAGTTGGTTCCCACTCATCATAAAGTTTTCTAGGGATAGAAACTTCCAACTCAAGTTTTTCTTCATAAGATTGCATCAAGGCATCAACGATATGTTTAGTAAATGCTTTATTTTGGCTATAAGCATGAGGAGAATTTAGCACGGATTGCAACAAGGAAATACAATATATCAAAGAGAAATTTTCATACTTAAATTCCTTGAAATCCAAAATAGTGGGTTTAGCAACATCTAGGGTTTTGATCTCTTCAATCCCACTTTCATCAAATTTAGCATCAAGATCTAAAAACTCCGAATTTTTGGAACGCCTTCTAGGTAAAGGTGGATCATATCCAGTCCCATCATTATCAAGATTAATATTGCAAAACAAATATTTAATAGGGGACACATCAATAACTTTTAGATCTTCATCTTTATTTTCATAGGAACTAGAAGAACATGCTCTTATAAAGGCATCTTTCTTAGCACGCATCCTAGCGGTTCTTTCTTTGCACTCATCAATGGAAATTCTCATGGATTTGAGAGACTCATTGATATCATGCTTAGGAGGAATAGATCTAAGCTTTAAAGAATCAACATCAAGAGAAATTCTATCAATGTTCCTAGCCAAATCATCAACTTTAAGCAATTTCTCTTCAAGCAAAGCATTGGAATTCTTTTGCAAATTCATAAATTCCTTAACACTATTCTCAAATTCAGAGGGCATCTTATTGAAATTTCCATAAGAGCTGTTGTAGGAATTTCCATAATTATTAGAGGAATTACTAGGATAAGGCCTAGGATTAAAGTTTCCTCTATACGCGTTGTTACCAAAATTATTCCTACCAACAAAATTCACATCCAAAGATTCATTATTATTCTCAATCAAAGTATACAAGGGCATATCATTAGGATCAGAAGAAACACTCTTACTAGCAAATAATTTCATAAGTTCATCCATCTTTCCACTCAAAACATTAATTTCTTCTATCGCATGCACTTTTTTATTAGTAGATCTTTCAGTATGCCATTGAGAATAATTAACCATAATATTATCTAGGAGTTTAGTAGCTTCTCCTAAAGTGCTTTCCATCAAAGTGCCTCCCGCGGCTGAATCTAAAAGATTTCTAGAAGCAAAATTCAATCCGGCATAAAAATTTTGTATAATAATCCACAAATTCAAACCATGAGTAGGGCAATTATGTATCATTAATTTCATCCTCCCCCAAGCTTGTGCAACATGTTCATGATCAAGTTGCTTAAAATTCATAATATCATTTCTTAGAGAGATGATCTTAGCGGGAGGAAAATACTTAGAGATAAAAGCATCTTTGCACTTGTTCCAAGAATCAATACTATTTTTAGGCAAAGATGAAAACCAAGCTTTGGCACGATCTCTAAGCGAAAAAGGAAATAGCTTCAATTTAACAATATCATTGTCCACATCTTTCTTCTTTTGCATATCACACAAATCAACGAAGCTATTTAGATGGGTAGCGGCATCTTCACTAGGAAGGCCGGAAAACGGATCTTTCATGACAAGATTCAGCAAAGCGGCATTAATTTCACAAGATTCAACATCGGTAAGAGGAGCAATCGGAGTGCTAATAAAATCATTGTTGTTGGTATTGGTAAAGTCACACAATTTAGTGTTATCTTGAGCCATCATGACAAGCAAGCAATCCAACACACAAGCAAACAAGAAACGGGCAAAAAGAGGCAAATAGAGAAAGAAAGAGAGGATAGAGAGAGAGAGAGGGCGAATAAAACGGCAAGGGTGAAGCGGGGGAGAGGAAAACAAGAGGCAAATGGCAAATAATGTAATGTGGGAAATAAGGGTTGTGATGGGTACTTGGTATGTTGACTTTTTCATAGACTCCCGGCAACGGCGCCAGAAATCTTCTTGCTACCTCTTGAGCACCGCGTTGGATTTCCTTGAAGAGGAAAGGATGATGCAGCAAAGTAGCGTAAGTATTTCCCTCAGTTTTTGAGAACCAAGGCATCAATCCAGTAGGAGGCTACGCGCGAGTCCCTCTTACCTGCACAAAACAAATAACCCCTCGCAACCAACGCAATAAGGGGTTGTCAATCCCTTCACGGTCACTTACGAGAGTGAGATCTAACAGATATGATAAAATAATATTTTTGATATTTTTGTGATAAAGATGCAAAGTAAAATAAAAGCAAAGTAAAAAAGCAAATGAAATAACTAAGTATTGGAAGATTAATATGATGAAGATAGACCCGGGGGCCATAGGTTTCACTAGTGGCTTCTCTCAAGAGCATAAGTATTTTACGGTGGGTGAACGAATTACTGTTGAGCAATTGACAGAATTGAGCATAGTTATGAGAATATCTAGGTATGATCATGTATATAGGCATCACGTCTGAGACAAGTAGACCGACCCCTGCCTGCATCTACTACTATTACTCCACTCATCGACTGCTATCCAGCATGCATCTAGAGTATTAAGTTCATGAAAACAGAGTAACGCTTTAAGCAAGATGACATGATGTAGAGGGATAAATTCATGCAATATGATAAAAACCCCATCTTGTTATCCTCGATGGTAGCAATATAGTACATGCCTTGCTGCCCCTGCTGTCACTGGCAAAGGACACCACAAGATTGAACCCAAAGCTAAGCACTTCTCCCATTGCAAGAAAGATCAATCTAGTAGGCCAAAGCAAACTGATAATTTGAAGAGACTTGCAAAGATAACCAATCATACATAAAAGAATTCAGAGAAGATTCAAATATTGTTCATAGATAATCTTGATCATAAACCCACAATTCATCGGTCTCAACAAACACACCGAAAAAAAAGATTACATCGAATAGATCTCCACAAGAGAGGAGGAGAACATTGTATTGGGATCCAAAAAAGAGAGAAGAAGCCATCTAGCTAATAACTATGGACCCGAAGGTCTGAGGTAAACTACTCACACTTCATCGGAGAGGCTATGGTGTTGATGTAGAAGCCCTCCATGATGGATGCCCCCTCCGGCGGAGCTCCGGAACAGGCCCCAAGATGGGATCTCGTGGATACAGAAGGTTGCGGCGGTGGAATTAGATTTTTTGCTCCGTATCTGATCGTTTGGGGGTATGTAGGTATATATAGGAGGAAGGAGTACGTCTTTGGAGCAACAGGGGGCCCACGAGGGTGGAGGGCGCGCCTGGGGGGTAGGCGCGCCCCCTACCTCGCGGCCTCCTCCTTTGTTTCTTGACGTAGGGTCCAAGTCTTCAGGATCATGTTTGTTCCGAAAATCACGTTCCCGAAGGTTTCATTCCGTTTGGACTCCATTTGATATTCCTTTTTTGTGAAACCCTAAAATAGGCAAAAAACAACAATTCTGGGTTGGGCCTCCGGTTAATAGGTTAGTCCCAAAAATAATATAAAAGTGGATAATAAAGCCCAATAATGTCCAAAACAGTAGATAATATAGCATGGAGCAATCAAAAAGTATAGATACATTGGAGACGTATCAATAGGCTGCTCTGACCACCTCAGATAATGGGGGACTGCCGGCTCAATAGCGTTCACAGCCCTTTTGTGAAGCTTCTTGCCCAGTTTGCACAAACTGGTGGTGAACACATGATACTGTCCACTATTCAGCTGCTTCGGATTACTCTGATAACCAGATTGCTGCTGTTGCTGACCTCCCTGGCCAGACTGTTGATTATAACCGCCCTGATTTCTTTGAAAGCCGGAATTTGAGCTGCCGCCCGGGCCATGAAACCGCCTCCGCCTAAGCCGCCACCCGGCCCATGGTTGCCGTCAAACATATTAGAATTTTTGAAAGCTTTCATGATCGTGCAATCCTTCCATAGGTGAGTGGCTGGCTTCTCGCGAGTGTCGTGCCTTGGACAGGGCTCATTGAGCAACTACTCAAGAGTAGGACCTAACCCACCAGACCGAGGGGGCAGCCTCCCCTTGCGTCGTTGATTGTTGCCCTATGAATTGGTGTTAGCCACAAACTCCGGGTTACCGTCAGCCTTACGTCTATTGCCTCCCTGATTCGCCGGGTTATGCTGATGACCCTTTCCGTTGCCGTTCTTCTTTCCCTTCCCTGTCTTATCCTCATCAGACTCGGGATCCTTGGTACTATCAGAATCGGCGTACTTGACCAGAGCCGCCATGAGCTGAATGATGTCGTTACAATCACGCTTGAGCCGCCCCAACTTCTGTTTCAGAGGTGTAAAACGGCAATTTTTCTCCAACATTAAAACTGCAGAGCCGACATCCATTGTCGAACACATTACAGACTAATGTCACTGCACCACTGATCAAACAGTTTCGGAATATTAGAACCATGATGCCAACGCAAATAGGTTTCTTATTATACTGTCTGGAGAACAAACCAAGTTTAGCTAGTAGAAACACAACAACTGCTTGGTTTTCCTGAACCCATATCTCAGTGGAAGGAACTGGGTTCTAATGTGCCGCAGTCATACCCAAAATATACAATACTTGTGCCCTGTTTTAGGGCAACCCAAAATAAAATTCAGCAACTTTTGGTTTTTGGGTAACTGTTTTGGCCGAAGAGGGACTTCATCAAATTCATATTGACACAGATTTTGTTAGATCTGGTATAGGAGGCACTGCGGTGGCTGTATGCATGGACTCTTCTGGAAATTACTTGCGATCATGTATGCTAGTAATTCATGGTATGAGAGAAGTTTCAACTCTAGAGGTATCGCTTGCAGGGAAGCTCTATCTTTGCGGATGATCTTCTACTTCACAATTTTCTAGTGGCTACTGATTCTAAGCAGGTGGCTAATGATATCAACATGGGCTGCACTGGTATTCATGGTCTGATTGTAGCTGAGATTAAGTTAAGGACAACGAAATTTAATTGTAGTTTTTGTTTCTGAGGGTCAGGCCTTGAATAGAGAAGCCCATTTACTAGCCAAGCTTTTTGATTCTTTAGATTGTGGTAGACATGTCTGGTTGGGACAGCCTCATGATCACATTTATTTTCCCACTTTTGTGAACTATGAGTAACAAAGTTTGGTGGTTCTTAAAAAATGAAGTTGCTGGAGCCATTTTTTGCGCTCCAAGTAGTCAAAAAGCGATTGAGATGCTCTTACTGAGCACGAACAACACTTTGTACAGATACCAGAACCAGTGTACCCAAATGGCTAGGATTGTCAGGTAATAGTACTGAAACATGTTAATCAGAAACATGTAAAGATACCCTAAACAGTTCAACAGTGTCCACGTACAACTCACTCTAGACTGTTGACTGGGTCTTGGCCCATTCCTCGGACACAACTTTTCGACAAACTTTATTCAAGCCCTACAATAAGCCTGGTACGCAGAGTCGACCAAGTCACCTTCACTGAGATCCGCCAGTTTTGGCACCAACATTGGTGCTTTCATTGAGAGTTCCGCTGCATCATCACCAAAAGGTTCGATGGCTCCTTCAGACATCTGTAACAATGCAGTCCATGGGGAGGTTTTCCTCCCCGGACAGATTTTCGTATTCGGCGGCTTCGCACTGCGGGCCAACTCGCTTGGCCATCTAGAGCAGATCGACAGCTACGCCCCTGGCCGTCAGGTCATATTTGGAAGCTTGAACTACGTCGCTGATATCCACGGAGACTTGATCTTTGACGGATTCGAGACCACGGCAGCCGCTCCCTGCCACCGCGATGAACATGACTTATATCTGTCATCGGACCATACCCAGGAGATAGCACCTGTAACTGCTCTGGCCTTAGATCCGGAGCAGATTGCGCCATCCGAGGACTGGAAGCTCAACCCCGCCACGGAAGCCGCAGACATAGCAGCATGGGAGCCGCACACAGACCCAACCTCGAGTGGAATCTGTGTCACCGAAACCTCGGACTCATTTCTAACTACAGGTTCCGAACCATGTGCGTCCGCGTACGTCGAGCTTGATTAGGCATCGATCGTCGAATTCAGCTATGCGGACATCTTTCGGCACTCGCCTTTAGGCGACGTGCTAAGCTCATTAAAAACACTCTCTTTAGCGGGGGACTCACAGCCGAATTATATCCAGTTTGAATTGGAGGCTGATGACGGGGAATTTCGCTTCCCACCCACCGCCCACTTCATAGCCACTGTCGAAAACTTAACCGACATGCTCGATTACGGCTCTGAAGACATCGACGGTATGGACGACGATGCCGAAGAGGAGCAGGGCCAAAACCCACCGTTTACCGGGCGCGGCACGACCACTTCTTCCTGTGACGTGTACATGGTGGACACGCCCAAAGAGAACAATGGCGATAACGAGAAGGATCCAGTCGAGGATAAACCTCCTGAGATAGAGCCAAAACGCCAACATCAGCAGCGTCGCTCTAAATCATGTCGTGGAAAAGATAGCGATACTGGCACGAGAGAAAACAATACTCCGGACGACGCCGAAGACAAGGAATACCCCGTTGAGCCAACCTCCGAACAGGACGAATGGGAGGACGGGCAAGTCAGCCCTGATGACCAGGCCATAAACAAAGACTCGGAGGACAGTAATTATCTTCCACTCTCCGAGGATGAGGTGAGCCTTGGCAACGAGGATTTCATCGTGCCTGAGGAACCTCTCGAGCAGGAGCGCTTCAAGCACCGGCTAATAGCCACTGCAAGGAGCCTGAAAAAGAAGCAGCAGCAGTTTCAAGCTGATCAAGACCTGCTCAACGACATATGGACTAATGTCCTGGCAGCCGAAGAACACGGTCTCGATCGCCCAACTAAAAGTTACCCGAAGCGCAAATTGTTACCCCAATTCGATGACGAGGCGTTGGAGTCCGTACCATTAGCGCGTAAAGTGGCTGATCGACCACCACGCGGCCGGGATAAAGCGGCACCTCAAGCCGAACACCAGCCCGTCCTACCTTACCGTAAAGGCAGAGATAAAACAGCTCGGGGTTATACATATGACCTTCGGCAGGACCTGGACAGTAGAGCAGGACATACCAGATCGATCTACGGATGGCAAGGTGAAAGTGCAACTATCCCTAGGTGGTTTTGGTAATTCATAACAACATATAGCTCATTGAGCTAATGCTATTCCAAGATGATTATTTCAGGAAAGCTCAATGATTGGCATGGCATGGATGTGAAAGTGGAACCCTCAAAATGCTAAGGACAAAGGATTGGCTCAAGCTCAAAAGCTCAAGACTCTTCATTTTATATTTTAGTGATCCAAGACCACATTGAGTCCATAGGAAAAGCCAATACTATCAAGGAGGGATGAGGTGTTGCTTAATGAGCCTCTTGCTTCATGTGCTTAATGATATGCTCCAAAACCCTCAACTACTTTCCCATATCCACATATGACCTAAACTCTAAGCCAAACTCGGTCCTACCGATTTTTCCTATCCGGCGCCACCGAGTTTCACTTGTCACTAGCCACTGCCAAACCCTAGCACTTCGGTTCTACCGATAAGGATCTCGGTCCCACCGAGATGGGGTTGCAAACTCTCTGTTTCCCTTTCGTAACTTTTCGGTCCCACCAAAAGAGCGAATCGGTCCCACCGAGATTGCAATGTAAACTCAGTGTTTCCCCTTTGTAACTTTTTGGTCTCACCGAGTTCCACTCGGTCCCACCGAAAGAGCAAATCGGTCCCACCGAGTTTGCCTAACCAACTCTCTGGTTAGCTAATTACCAAACTCGGTCTCACCGAGTTTGTGTAATCGGTCTCACCGAGATTACGTTATGCCCAAACCCTAACCGAATCGGTCCTACCGAGTTGCATGTCAGTCCCACCGAAATTCCTAACGGTCACTAGGTTTACATTTTCGGTCAGACCGAGTTTATTTATTCGGTCCCACCGAGATTGGAAAACTGTGTAACGGTTGGATTTTGTGTGGAGGCTATATATACCCCTCCACCTCCTTCTCATTCGATGAGAGAGCCATCAGAACACACACATCATTCCTACTCATATGTTCTGAGAGAAAACCACCTACTCATGTGTTGAGACCAAGACATTCCATTCCTACCATATGAATCTTGATCTCTAGCCTTCCCAAGTTGCTTTCCACTCAAATCTTCTTTCCACCAAATCCAAATCCTATGAGAGAGAGTTGAGTGTTGGGGAGACTATCATTTGAAGCACAAGAGCAAGGAGTTCATTACCTACACACCATTTGTTACTTCTTGGAGAGTGGTGTCTCCTAGATTGGCTAGGTGTCACTTGGGAGCCTCCGACAAGATTGTGGAGTTGAACCAAGGAGTTTGTAAGGGCAAGGAGATCGCCTACTTCGTGAAGATCTACCGCTAGTGAGGCAAGTCCTTCGTGGGCGATGGCCATGGTGGGATAGACAAGGTTGCTTCTTCGTGGACCCTTTGTGGGTGGTTGCTTCTCCGTGGACCCTTCGTGGGTGGAGCCCTTCGTGGACTCGCGCAACCGTTGCCCTTGGGTGGAGCCCTGTGTGGACTCGCGCAACCGTTACCCTTCGTGGGTTGAAGTCTCCATCAACGTGGATGTAGGATAGCACCACCTATCCGAACCACGGGAAAAACATCCGTGTCTCCAATAGCGTTTGAATTCTCCAAACCCTTCCCTTTATATTCTTGCAAGTTGCATGCTTTACTTTCCTCTGCCAATATACCCTTTGCATGCTTGCTTGAATTATGTGATGATTGCTTGACTTGTCCTAAAATAGCTAAAATCTGCCAAGAACTAAAATTGGGAAAATGTTAAGTTTTTATTTGGTCAAGTAGTCTAATCACCCCCCCTCTAGACATACTTTCGATCCTACTAGTGGTATCAGAGCTGTGGTCTCCATTTGCTTGATCTCCATAGCTTTTGGTGGTCATAGCCTTGGTTTCACAACCTAGGAGAGTATGGCGTCTAGCGAGGGAAATTATCACCGTAGAGGTCCTTACTTTGATGGTACTAATTTTGCTAGTTGGAAGCATAAAATGAAAATGCATATTCTTGGACATAACCCCGCCGTTTGGGCTATTGTGTGTGTTGGTTTGCAAGGTGACTTCTTTGATGGGAAAGAACCAAACCGTGAAGCTACCGTGGATGAGTTGAAGATGTTGCAATACAATGCTCAAGCTTGTGATATTCTCTTCAACGGACTGTGCCCCGAAGAATTCAACAAAATCAGCCGCCTTGAGAATGCAAAGGAAATTTGGGACACTTTGATTGATATGCACGAAGGTACCGACTCCGTCAAGGAATCCAAGTTGGATGTGCTTCAAAGTCAACTTGACAAGTTCAAGATGAAGGATGGTGAAGGTGTCGCTGAAATGTACTCTAGGCTTGCTCTCATCACAAATGAGATTGCCGGCTTAGGAAGTGAAGAGATGACCGATAAATTCATCATCAAGAAGATCCTAAGAGCCTTGGATGGAAAATATGATACCGTGTGCACATTAATCCAAATGATGCCCAATTACAAAGATCTCAAGCCAACGGAGGTGATTGGAAGAATTGTTGCTCATGAGATGTCACTTAAGGATAAAGAGGAACTTCACAACAAGTCAAGTGGCGCTTATAAAGCCTCATGTGAAGCCCCTACATCATCAAGTGAGAAACAAGACTTCAATGAAGAATTGAGCTTAATGGTGAAGAACTTCAACAAGTTCTACAAGAGTAGAAGCAAAGATAAAAGCTCCAAGTCAAGGTCCTACAATGACAAAAGATCTTCTAGTCGAGAGCGAAACTGTTACAATTGTGGAAGACCCGGACACTATTCCAATGAGTGTACGGCTCCCTACAAGAGAAGAGAAGATTCTCCAAAGAGAAGAAGCAAAGGATCACCACCAAGAGAGAGAAGGAGTAGAGATGATCGTTATGAACGAAGATACTCACGGAGAAGCAAGGATTCGGAAAGGAAGGAAAAATCATCAAGGAGCTATACAAGACGAAGACATCAAGCTCATGTTGGTGAATGGGTATCCGGCTCCGACTCCGACAGCCACTCCGAGAGAAGTTATCACTCCGACTCCGAAGATACTCAAGATGAAGGTGTTGCCGGTCTAGCACTTGTGTCAACCAACTCCTACGACATATTTGACTCACCAAATGAAGGAATTGGAAGATGCTTCATGGCCAAAGGTCCTAAGGTAACACACCCCGAGTATGTTGATTTCAATAGTGATGAAGATGACTTGTTAGGTGATGATTTGCTTGGTGACAACTCTAGTGATGAATACTATGATGAAAGACCAATTAATCATGCTAATCAAGATAAAACGAATGACAATGATAAGGAGAAGATTGAGGCTCTAACTAAAGAACTAAAAACTCTTAAGTTAGCTCATGACACTATCTTCGAAGATCACCGAGAACTTTTAAGAGCTCATGAGAAACTACGCTTTGAAAAGCTCAATCTTGAGCAAGAGCATGAGTTCTTAAAGGCAATCAATGATGATCTCCGCAAGAAAAGTTCTTCTTACATTGCCAAGCGTTTACTCTTATCCACTTACATGCCTCAAGTCAAGTCTAACAAGAAAGATTCCTCCTCTAGTAGTAACAATGATCATGCTAAATCCAATATTGTTGCTTCTAGTAGTTCTCTTGATTCCACTAATGATTCTCTTAGCCAAGTTACACTTGAGCAAGAAAATAGCTTATTGAAGGGAATTATAGAGAAAGGAGTGTACAAAAGCCTTGCCGGGAGTAAGCAATTCGAGGAAATTGTGCGCAAGCAAGGAATGCACCGGAAGAATCAAGGTGTTGGTTTTGAACGAAAGTTCAATGCCAATGGAGTTGAATGGGAAGAAGATCAATACCCCAAGACGAAGTTTGTCCCTCAACAAGAGAAGTATACTTCTTTCAAGGGGACACAAGCTCAAGATGATCTTCCACCACAAGACTACGAGCAAAAAGGCAAGGACAAGCTTCAAGAGGAAATTGATGCATTTGAAGAAGCTCCAAAGACCTTAGTCAAGTGGATTCCCAAGAGTACTTCAAGTTCCACTTCATCAAGTACGACTACAACTCCAAGGATTCCCATCAAGATGATGTGGATCCAAAAGAAGAAGAACTAGAGAGTTCTTGAGGGTGACTCCGCCAACATACTTCACTCTTATCATTTTGGCAAGAACAAGTGCAATCAAATTTCACATCTTGCACTAGTTCAAGGAGTCACAAACCCTCTTGTTGGTAAGACAAGGGACAAGGTAACCTAAAAAGCTTTCATGGACATCATCTTTTGTGTGCATCACTCTATGTCTATGGATATCCTTGTTTGTTCCATGTGGGACTAACCCATGTAGGTATTGAAAGTGCAACTCACTCAAATGGATAGCTCCAAGAGATCTACATCAACATTGAGCATCCACATCTTCAACATCTACATGAAGTCATCATCGACAAAACCCAAGGTTAGTTCATCCCTCTTAGGGGGGATATCACATCTAGGGGGAGCTTTACTCTAAGACTTGAGCTAAAGCAACTCTAAAGATGTGAACAAAACAATGCTTCATGTAAAAGTGGTAACCCCACTTGAGCTTAAACGATGAGTATGACCTATGATCAAGTGTTCTCACTTGACTCCTAAGTCAATATACTCATATATAGATGACCTAGTCATCGCAAATTGCTTGATAGATGCTAGAATTGGTTGTGCATGCTTTGCCACATATTTCATTTGCTATCTTATTGTGTGAGCATGCTGATTGCATATTTTACTCATTCGAGGACATCCACTTGTTGCTTTGATTGTTTGGCTTTATCTTCTTTTGCCAAGTGGATGGACAAGAATGCCTAAGAACCTCCTCTAGCTATCTATGCTTTTCTCATCTCAAACTCTATTCATGCTGCATCACAAAATTTGATCAAGTCAGATTCAAACCACTCTGTGTGAGGAGTGCTCGGAGTCCCCGATTCGTCATAGACTTAAACTTCCAAAACCTCTTTATGAATCTCGGTCTGACCGATACTCCATTTCGGTCCTACCGAGTTCATTAAGTTGATCTAGGTTTTCAATCTTGGTGCAACCGATTTGAACTTTTCGGTCACACCGAGTTGCAATAACTGCACACAGTTTTGCATCTCGGTGCCACCGAGTTGTTCCACTCGGTCACACCGACAGGGTCGGGCTATATATAGTGACGGGCAGAATTTTGGAAATTTCTCTGAAACCTCCTCGCCCGCGCAATAGCCTGCTCTGCCCCTGAGGTCTCCGGATCGTCTCCTCGCCGCCAGCAGTCTCCAGTCGCTGGTCTTCGCCGCCGTCAACGGATTTCTGCCCCGCCGTTGCCGCCGTAGCAAGTCCACGCCGAACTAGGGTATGGACTTGATCATTGTGCTATTCCTCAATCTGATTCCTAGCACATTGTGATCATCATGAATCTTGCCACAATTGATAAACTTCTATCCAGTCAAAACGCTCGTAGATTAGGTTTAATTCGAAAATTTTAGGGTTAGGTTTCCGCCGAAACCATCTCGGACCCACCGAGTTGAAAAACTCGGTCCCACCGATCTGGCTTTTGCCATTGCACAAGTTAAACTCGGTCTGACCGAGAATAACTTATCGGTGCGACCGATTTTGGAATTCTGTGAAACCCTAGCAGTCTCGGTGCCACCGAACTGTGACTCGGTCTGACCGAGTTCACCAGTTCTGGTGCCAAAACTGCTTCGGTGTCACCGAGTTTGAAAATCGGTAGATCCGAGATGCTTTCTGTGGAAAACTAAAACTAAGTTTTTGAATTAATCCTTTGCAAAAATCTCTGCTTTTTGTGATGCTCATC